>NC_141021.1:54002500-54090000 GCF_052040795.2 Danio rerio
TATATATATGTATATATACATACATACATACAAACATTTATGTAAGATGCTGTACTGTTAATTTGCATAATAATGAATTGCATGGTCAAATTCTGAACCATTGAATTTATAGTAAAACATATAATTAATTAATTTATTACGGTACTTGTTTTTATTTTTTTATTTTGTTATTTCAGTATTCATTTCCATGTGTTTTGTTGTGCATCTTATATTTTGTCATTGTATAAGAAGAAAACATTAATAAACAATGAAATTACAAGTTTACCGCAAATATATTGGTGGCAAATAGGCATGGTGACTCAGTGGTTTGCAGTAGTTTGTGAAAACAGAAGTTGAATTCTTGAAAACTTTTACAACCCTTATATATAAACCCTTTAACATTTCTTGTTGTAACTGTTGTTTTTCAAATGTTCCTCCATATTTAGTTCACTAAATAAAGCCTTTGTCAGTTTACCGCAAATATATTTTTGTATATTTAATATATTTATTGCAAAATTTGAATGCATATACTTTAACAGCTCTGTTTTTTGTGCAACATTGTGAGTTATTCAAAAGAGAAAGCCTTCATGCTCTTACTCGAATGCTCATATATATATATATATATATATATATATGTATCTATAATTTCTTACACACACACACAAACATATATACATATATACACACACAAAGACACAATAAAACAGGACTGTGCATTAAAGTGCATATACACATTGAATAATGCATATTAATATTTTTAAAACAAGGGCAACTGTATTTTTCAGTCTTTATGTTAACTAATGTAATGTGTTATAGCATCTGAAATGATTGTGTGTATATATATTTCTATGTGTTTTAGCACCCGTACCCTTCAGAAGAGCAGAAGAGACAACTTTCACAGGACACCGGACTGACCATCCTACAGGTCAACAACTGGTGAGAGTCTGAGCAAAACAAGCAGATCAGAATCCACTCCATATACAAACCTGATATATGGCAATATATGCAAATGACATACAAGTTCATATTTGGATTTATAATAAATTTAAAAAGTGGGTTTTTGGATGACCATATATGAATATATAAATTATATTTAATATATTTGAATATAAATGTACACATTTGTAATTACAATGACCAAAAAATATAAATGTAAATGACCATTTTTTGCAAGAGTTTGAAATATATGTTGCATATATGACATTTAGTTTATGTGTGTGAATATATTTGCATGAAATTTCTGTATGGGACATCTCCAACCCTGAGCAGCATAGACAGACAGACAGACGGACAGACAGACATTCAGAGATAGATAGATAGATAGATAGATAGATAGATAGATAGATAGATAGATAGATAGATAGATAGATAGATAGATAGATAGATAGATAGATAGATAGATAGATAGATAGATAGATAGATAGATAGATAGATAGATAGATAGACAAACAGGTAAACAGAGTAGTCAGACAGACAGATATATAGATAGACAGACAGATAGATGGACAGATAGATGGACAGACAAAAAGTCAGATAGATAGACAGACAGACAGGTCAATAGACGAGTAGTCAAATAGACAGACTAGCAGATATACAGACAGCCAGATAGATGGACAGACAGAGAGGTAAATAGACAAGTAGTCAGATAGACAGACAGACAGACAGACAAATAGACAGTCAGGCAGTCAGACAGATAGATAGATTGACAGACATACAGATAGACAGATAGATAGACAGACAGACAGGCAGTCAGATAGATAGATAGACATGCAGGCAGATAGACAGATCGATAGACCGACAAATAGACAGACAGATAGACAGACAGGTAAATAGACAAGTAGTCAGATAGACAGGCATACAGATAGACAGACCGATCGATAGACAGACTTACAGATAGATAGACAGGTTGATAGATAGACAAATAGACAGACAGATATTACACGAGTAGTTAGATAGACAGACAGATAGATAGACAGACAGGTAAATACACAAGTAATCAAATAGACAGACAAACAGACAGACAGACAGACAGGTAGATAGATAGATAGATAGATAGATAGATAGATAGATAGATAGATAGATAGATAGATAGATAGATAGATAGATAGATAGATAGATGGATGGATGGATGGATGGATGGATGGATGGATGGATGGATGGATGGATGGATGGATGGATGGATGGATGGATGGATGGATGGATGAATGGATGGATGGATGGATGGATGGATGAATGGATAGATGGATGGATGGAGGGATAGATAGGCAGGCAGGCAGAGAGATAGGTAGCTAGATAGATAGGTAGGTAGGTACACAGACAGATAGACAAATAGAGAGATAGACAGGCAATCATACAGACAGGCAGGCAGACAGATCACTTAAAGAAACTCAGCAGGCTTGTTTTTATAGTCGGAGTGTTTGGTTTCTCAATGTCTGTTGAGTTTCTATGGCTTTTGCTCTCGGCAGCCCATAATTCACCACACAAAAACACATTGTGGTCGCACTAACAATAGCTCCCCTCGCAGCAGCTCTCAGCCCTCGGTTAATGCAGTAATACCACGTTCTCTCCATGTTTCAAGTCTTTTTCAGTTGTTTGTTTGACTGAGCTCACAGCCTTGGCCATCGAGAGCCACAGATACGGGAAGCGTTTTTTTCTTCTTCTCGCTATCTTCCTTTAAGCTGATAGCGTATCTGTTTTGCTATGCTAACTGTGCTCCATTACACACATTTATCAGCGTTCTTCATGCGCAGATTTTTCCTTTAATATTACGCACTTTAATATAATTATTATAATTATAGTTGTTAATGTTATTATTATTATTATTGTTATTATTGTTAATGTTATCGTTTTTATTGTTGTTAATATTATGGTTAATATTATTATTATTATTGTTGTTGTTAATGTTATTGTTATTATTGTTGTTATTGTTATTATTGTAGTTAATGTTATTATTATTATTATTAATGTTATTATTATTATTATTAATATTATTATTATTATTGTTAATGATGTTGTTAATGTTTTTGTTATTATTATTGTTTTATTATTATTATAGTTATAGTTGTTAATGTTATTGTATTATTATTATTATTGTTGTTGTTGTTGTTGTTGTTGTTGTTATTATTACTATTATTATATGCCGTCTCAAGACATATCTGGCACAGCTTCTAATCATCATCAATGCAGTGCAAAGGCTCATGGCCCTGCTTGAACAAAGATCAGATGTAGCTGCAAAATGGCCACACAAGTATAATTCAGCCTCAGTGTTTAACAGAACCGGGTTAACTTGACTCCATATGTGATATGGAAAGTAAATGAAAAGATTGTCCTGGAAAATTTAGATTGATTATATGACCTGAATGACTATTTTAATTATTTGCCCATCCCTAATATATACAGTTGAAGTCAGAATTTGCCCCCTTTTGGTTTTTTTTTTCTTTTTAAAAATTTTATTAATGGTATTTATTTGTTCAATTTCAGCTAAAATAAAAGCAGTTTTTAATTTTTAAACCACTTTAAGTTCAATATTATTAGCCCCTTTATGCTAAAGCCTAACCTGCCTAGTTAACCTAATTAACCTGGTTAAGCCTTTAAATGTCACTTTAAGCTGTATAGAAGTGTCTTGAAAAATATCTAGTCAAATATTATTTATTGTCATCATGGCAAAGATAAAAATAAATCAGTTTTTAGAAATGAGTTATTAAAATTATTATTATTAGAAATGTGCTGAAAAAAATCTGCTCTCTGGTAAACAGAAATTGGGGAAAAAATAAACAGGGTTAATAATTCTGACTTCAACTGTACACTCTGAGAAATAAAGGTACGCAAGCTTTCACTGAGGTAGTACCTTTCTTTTTGGTGGTATCTATGTTCTTTTTTATACCTTAATAATGACATAAAAAACTAACTCTGTTAAATAAATCAAATATTTCAAAATTTCCTTGAGATATGTTGTACTTCTGTCTAGATTTTATAAAAAATAAAAATAATTTATCTTATTTTTCCTTTTTATGTTCCACTCTTGCCTGTTTAAAAGTAAAACAACAAACATTTAAAAATTTCTGCTCTTATATATCATAAATATGTTTATTCCAACCTGTTTCTTGCAGTTTGCTTGTAATAATAAGTCAAACTTTCTACCAAAGCAAACCCTCACCAGACATCACAAAAACCAATAAAAAAAACAAAAACATTTGCAACAACAAAATTGGAAATCCTGTTTAATTTTTCAAGTTTAAATTGTAATTACTTAATAATTAGAATTTGTTTAAATTTTATCTTCTAAATAATTCCACTTTCATCTACACTTAATACATGATTTTTGCTGCTTGTTCAAACTTATTTAAAATTTTGGTGGTTCAACTTAATTGTTTCATGTTTAATCCACTTAAATTTGTAAACAAAATTAATTTAACCTAATCAGTTTGTGTTGGGACAACAAGAAGGTTTTGTGTGGAACCTTGAATTTTTTACAGTATAGAAGCTTGTAAAAAAAAGTCATGTTTGCATACTCAGATTAATTGAGTCATGTCTAATTATTTATCTGTGACTAATAAAAGTCGTTAGTTCAGATTTTATTACATGAAGTACATTTTAATCAGCAGAACGTTTTCTCAAATGGCTTTTGGCTCATCGGCGTAAACAATATGCAAACCTCCAGAGCCCCTTCCTGATCAAAAATGACAACTAATTATCATCCGAGCGAGCAGAATGAAAAGACATTAGTCGCTCCTGAAAAGCCAACAAAAGCAAGAGCCGAGAGCGAGTCTGAAGCGGAGGAAACAGGTGAGGGCGAAAACGAGCTGCTGTCAAATTAAACAGAAATTATCACAGCGAACAGCTGGAGCGGTTTATTTAAACACACACACACTCATAAAGAGGAACACTGTCCTCCCACTGACCTCACTGCATACACCGCCAGCAGAAGAACACTTTCTGTCTCCGCTTTCCAGACAGCAACGTTTCTTGATGACTTTTAGGTTCAATAGGCTACAAATATCACAGGGTGGATTCATGTAAACTGTGAGGCGCAGGAATGTGTGCTCCAGTCCAAACGTCTGAGAGCACATTAAAACAATCTGTTGCTTTTGCTTTGAAACATGCACTGCGTTAAAAAATTATATCACAAACCGTTTTTACATTCTTTAACTTATTTTAATCAAGTCATTTCAAGTTAAAGGACCAGAGGACTGGAATTGAGAACCGCTGCATTAGTCAGACTGACTAAAAATATTAAGTTAAACTTATTGACTCACTTATTGAAGTTAAAGTAACATGAAAACATTTGTTCTCTCGACTTTTTGTCATATCATTTTTACAGTGTATAGAATTAATAATAATTTTTGTTTTATATTTATGAACAAAAAATGTTTTATTTAAAAATATGAAGAAAATACCTAAACATGAATGAACATTTCAGGCAGATATTTATCTTTTGCTATTTGTGCTTGAAAAATAGCTAAATAAATCCGTTCATCTGAAAATGATTAAATTTGATTACATTTTTAAAAGTTATTTCTGTTAGTTTCTGTCAGGTGTCATATAATCATCTATTAATTTCTTATATTTAATCTAGGGATTGCAATATAACAAAATATAAAAATATAATAGATTAAAAACGATTATGTTTGTTTATATGAGCTTTAAAAACATTAAATGTACTGATTATTGTGGAGTAAAATACAGGAAAAAAACTTTTGCTAAATTATTAATAATAGAATTTTATGGCTCGCAAAAAATATTTGTAATATTTTTAAATATTACATTTAGCGTAGTCAGGTTGATGGCAAAATTGCAAACAGCTTCTTTATTTATAAAATTAAATAAAAAATCAAAAGAGAAGTGGAATAGAATAGAATAGAATAGAATAGAATAGAATAGAATAGAATAAAATAGAACAGAATATTCTACAGAACTGGGTTGCAGCTAGAAGGGCATTCCATGTGTAATATATATGCTGGATTAGTTGGCAGTTCATTCCATTGTGGTGACATCTGATAAATAAGGGAGTAAGCTGAAGGAAAATGTATAACATAACATAATATAATATATTATAATATAATATAATATAATATAATATAATATAAAATAACATAATATAATATAATATAATAATATTATATGATATAATATTATATAATATATAATAAAATATAATATAATATAAAATAATATAATAAAATATAATATAAAATATACTCAAATAAAATATATAGAATTTAATATAACACTTTTAAATTGACTATAAACAAAAGAAAAACCCCCTGTGTTAAAATACTAAATACTTCCATTTTACTTATTTATTATTTTTCATATTTTTACATTAATTTAATTTGCATTGTATACTACGTCAGTACACCATCATATTTAACTCTATGTGGTCCTGCAGTTGTGTTGAGTGTTGGATTGTGGACTGAAAGTATACTGTGTGTTTCTTTGCTCCCTTGTGCAAAAGACAGGGCCCCCAAATATTTGACTTGCTGCGTAGCGTTGTTATGTGTTTGGCGTGCATGTCGGGCCGTGTACGAGTGTGTGTTTGTATGAGTGTGTGTGTGTGTTTGCAACGAACAGGCAGAGGCATGAAGCTCGTAAACGTGGTCTCGTGGTGAGAAGAGGGGTTCAGTGTGGGGTCAGCTTTTAAAGCGCTGTGCATTGGGCTCCGCTTTGTGATTGGTCAGTGAACGGGCGGAGCGGGAGATGCTGCAGTGTTTATAATATGGTTAAAAACAAAAGTTGACTACTTAAAGTACACATAAATCAAAACTAACCATATTGATTTTGTTAGCTCGCAATTATAGTTTTGTGTTGAACATTTAATCTGTGCGTGTCATTACGATAAAAAAGTTTGCCTTTGTAATGTTTAATTGAAATCTGAAAATGCATTTTCTGTTTGTTTTCGGTTAAATTCTCAGATTAGGTCTGTTTGAGGTATTGGGCGTGGCTTAACATACTTAACCACGCCCCTTCGACTGACAGTTTTGACAACAAACAAAAATGGTGAGGAGGAGGAGTCTGTTGGGCTTTAATAACTCTTCTAAAACCCTTTTCTGGATCTTTCTGAATGAAATGCCTAATTTACTACATCCAATCAGTTCATAGCAGAAAAAACAACAACCACGGCCACTGTTTTCTCAGTTAATATTGCGCTTCTCCAGGAACTGTGTCACAATATAAAAAAAAAAACGTTGAAGCTTCTGGTTCATGTGGACTTTTTAATTAAAATAAGGTTTAATTGAAGTTGCTTAAATATTTTAAAGTTAAATGTTTTCCTGTTTGAACTATCATGTTTTTCTCTTCTTCTTCATTCTTTCATATCACATTTTACCTGTTTTTATGTTTTGTTTTGTTTTTACGCATTTTTATTATTTGTTTTTATTTTTATTTTACTTGTTTCTTTTATTCTTGTTTATGTAAAGCACTTTGAATTGCTATTGTGTATGAAATGTGCTATATAAATAAACTTGCCTTGCCTTGCCTTCCACAAAAAGGCTGATGTAATCATTAAGAAATACCGTAAAAGCAGTAATATTGTGAAATGTTATTACAGTTTAAATGAACTTTTACATTATTAAAGTCAATACTATTAGCCCTATTAAGATTTTTTTAGAAAGACACAAGCCAGCATTAAAAAAAAATCTCACAGGATATTTTCTAAAAACTATTTTACAGGTAAAAAAATATACAAAATACATAAATTGTCACATATTTTTTTGATATGCTGTAATATATTTGAACATACATTTTTCTTATTTACCACATGTACGTAAACATTACATGAAACATTAGGTCATGAATATTTACCTGAAAGTTTTGAAAAACTCCTGGAAATTTAGTAGTAAATATGTGTATGAACCCTTTATATATAAACATAGTTAACCTACACTATATATATATATATGTATATGTATGTATGTATGTATGTATATATATATATATATATATATATATATATATATATATATATATATATATATATATATATATATATATATATATATATATAAATATATATATATATAAAATAGTTAGTGGGCGAATAATTTTGCCTTCAACTGTAGATGCAGAAATGTGCAGAATATGGTGGTTAGCGTTTGTAATCTGGTCACCTTTGGCAGTGTGTGTGTGTGTGTGTGTGTGTGTGTGTGTGTGTGTAATTGACTTCCTCTGCAGCAGAAGTTCAGCTCCTCTCGCTCTGTGAAGCGCAGCACCTGGACTGACGCGCAGCGCTCATTAATCATGTGTGGACTGCTGTCGTGGCACTCGGCGGTCAGAGGTCACAGCGCATGTTTTACACTGAGAAAGAGCAGAGCGGCCTGGGGTGTGAGGTCACAGAGTCACCGGGTCGCAGGTCAAGCATAGCATGGGAATAAACGCCGAAAGCATTGAAGTTCGGGGCTAATTTATGTTCGGTGCTAAAATAAACTAGACTTTTGTGTGTGTGTATGTGTGTGTGTATGTGTGTGTGTGTGTGTTCTGAAGTGAATGTCAGCCATGCAAAATTTGGCGCCAAGGCAGAAGCATGTTTTGGGTGGTTGCTAGGTTGTGTTCATAAAAATGTATATTTGGTTTTAAAGGGACAGTTCAAACAAAACTGAATATTCTGTCCGTTTTTGTCTTCTGTTGAGCACAAAAGAAGATATTTTGAAGAATGATGGAGACAAAATCACATATAAATAGTCCGGAGGGCATAAATAGCATTATGCTGTTGTTGTTGTTTTTTTTATACACAAACTGAATGTTTAATGAGCGGCATGTTGGCACTGTGTTAACACTTTAGGCCAATAATGTTAACAAAAAAAAATAATGTGCTTTTATTGTGCATTTTTCAGCCTTTTTCTTTCTTTTTCTCCATCAGGTTTATCAACGCCAGGAGGAGAATCGTCCAGCCGATGATTGACCAGTCCAACAGAGCAGGCATGTTTACATTCATTCATTTAACAGATGCTTTTATCCAAAGCCACTTACAAATGAGGACATAAGAAGCACTTTAAATCATCATAGTGGAAATATATAGATGCCATGACAGGTCTAACTTAGTTTAGCAGTTCTTTAGTAAAGTATTTGGTGCATAAGGAGAGTAAAGAGTAAAAAGAGTGTCTCATACAGGTGGTTTGTTAAGCCCACTGACCTGTGTGAAGAATACAGAAACATTAAGGGCTCTATTTTGGCGGATTTGCTTTTTACATGGGGGACTTTAATGGAGGAAAAGCTGAACACTTCACTAGTGAGAAAACAGTTAAACAGATGCTGGGGTTTCTCGGCAGTGGTTTGTCAAGCCCACTCACCTGTGTGAAGCTATTGAGCAAGTACTTAAATCATTAGCGTTTCAATTCTCAGAGTTCAGCTGTATGAAAAGCTAAGCCATTCATCTAGAACAAGTTATCACGTGCTATGTGTACAAATATTTAAATGAGTGGTTTATGCAAACACGAATTAGATGCATGGATTTGATTATTGCGTTGAATTTGTGTGTGGGAGGAGGGGGGGGTATGACTATGTGTGCATGATTTACACCGTGAAAAGTATGTTTTTTAACACAGGATCAAATGAACAAGTTCTGAAATTTCAATTGATGAGATAAGTACAGTCTTAGGCCGTACTCACACTAGGTACAGTTGCCTCGAACCGGGCCAAAGCACGCTTGTCCCCCCTCCCGTCTCCCCCGACGGCCCGCGCTCACACCACAAACGGGCTTCGGCACGCTTACGTCATCTCTGCTACGCTGTTCAGTGAGAAGCGCTCTCTCACTCAGCAGCGCAGTGGAGATTTCTCTAGTTATATCGTTTCAGTCGTTTGATATGCCGTCAAATATTTCGCCAAACAGTCCTTAGAGATGCGGGGACACGCAGTCAGATATTTCGCCGAACAGATCCGCCACTTTTTGCGCTCATAAACAATCATAAAGACCTCGTGCTGCAGGAATGAGGAGGTTTGCTGAAGGTGCGCAGCTGTCGTGCAGTAAGGGGTTTGCGTCTTTAATAAACTACGGCAGTTTGCGTTTACTGAATAGTAAGAATTATTAATAAATCCATTTGAAACAGACCCTTAAAAGTCACGTCTCGCTTTCAGTTTCGGGCTTTGGCGCGTTTTGCACTCACACACAAGCGTACTGTGCCAAAGCCCAAGTGAACCGCGCTCAGGCCCACCTCTTCCGACCGGGCCAGGGCCGGCCAAGTAAACCGTGCTTGAGCCCGATTAGGCGCACTCACACTTCTCAAACGATCCGGGAAACGGGCCTGGGCACGGTACGGATGGCATAGTGTGAGTAGGCCCTAAGGGTGCTTTCACATCTGTAGTTCGGTTCATTTGGTCGGGACCAAGGGAAATAAATGATCCATTGTTGCATTTTCTGCTGTCTTTGGGTTGTTTTTACACCACACTGCTGGCTTTGGTCTGAACCAGTTGAAACGAACCAAAATGCAGTCATCTGACAAAATCCACATCTCTCATTGGCCAGATGTTGTTGAACATAGTTCCTAAACTGCTTATTGATTGGTCAGAATTCACGTGCAGGAAAATGCCAATGAACTCCTGCAAGTAAACAAAGCGGCAGACACAAAATGTAGCTTTTTCTCTGGAGGAGCGACTGCGCTGACTGATTATATGCCTGCTTCAGGCAAACTATACATTTCGAGAATGAAGCGCAGCTGCGGCTGGAAAACAATGCATCGCTCGTCACTTCAGAATGAGGCGTGAATTAATTTAGCTAAACTGCGACATGCTCATCTTGCGAAAATATTACCAACAATCCATCAGGTAATGTTTTCCCCTCTCTCTCTCTGTTGGTAAAAGGCTGTCAACAAATATTTTTCCTCCATATCCCATGATGCACAGCGCATCGGCCTACGGCAGCTGGATTAGTCCAAAAGGCGCAGTACTTTTTGCGGTTGGACCTGTTTTAGTTCGGATCATATTCTCACCACAAACAAACCGCTCCAGGGTTCGTTTGAAAGCGTACTGAGACCACCTCTTCAAGCAGGTCTCGGTACGCTTATTTGGTCGGCTTTTGGTGTGCGCTCGAGTACGACTGCTGCATTCACACCTGCCCAAACGAACCGCACCAAAAGGAAAAACAAACTCTAGTGTGATTCAATCCAACTAAATAAGGCAGGTGTAAAAGCACCCTAAGTGGCCTGGCTGATGCACTACTTTTCCATTGTTTTTCAATGCAAACATGCGCTTGACATTCATGATCTTTACATTTACATCTTTGGAAGTACCATGTTTTGAATACCGCATTTTTAGACGGCGTATCAATTTTTAACACGCAGTACTGCTCATTGAAAACCAATCAGAAGAATTCGGAGGTGGGGCAAGCGTTGCAAGCTTCTGTTTACATCAGCAAAGTGGCATGACAACATTTTAACATTTTATTTGACGTTTATAGAAGCACTTCACAAAGCCAGCGATGCGTCTACACTTTTTAGATGCAAAAACATGTTCTGTGTAAATTACCATAAAACCAGAGCTTAATTTGTGCCGGAACACTCCGGATCCGCCACCTCTGAAATCTGATCCAGCACCTCATTTTATCGATCCCCCTCCTCAACCACCCTCCTCCCCTTTCTGCTGTTCACTTTCACTTTCTTTCGCGACTCCCCAACTGTTCACTTTCGTCCGCGACACTACCCCCCGCTCATTATCGTCCAGGACTCCACACTGCACCGGCTTTTTCAAATTGGTGTGACTCATTTTTGTAGGCTGGTTTCGGTAAATGCTCTGCTGGACTGGAAAGGGAGTGTTTTTCGCATCACGTCTGTTTACACTTTTCCTCTGGACAAGTGTTGGCTGTTATGGAGAGTTATGACTGTCCTTCCTAACCATGTCTTGTATATTGTGTGTGTGTGTGTGTGTGTGTGTGTGTGTGTGTGTGTGTGTGTGTGTGTGTGTGTGTGTGTGTGTGTGTGTGCGCAGTAGGTCACAGTGGCCCGTATACTCCTGATGCTCAGCCAATGGGAGGTTTCGTAATGGACGGACAGTCACACATGGGCATCCGACCACCAGGTACATCTGAATGTTTTTATGTTTGAGGGACAACAAACAACTGCTTGCTTTATAATATATTCAATAAATTAATGATTCATTTCTAAGTAAAAACTTTGATTATAGCGACACGGTGGTTCAGTTAGCACTGTCACCTCACAGCAAGAAGGTTGCTGGTTTGAGCCCGGCTGGATCAGTTGGCATTTCTGTGTGGAGTTTGCATGCTCTCACTGTGTTGGAGTGGGTTTCCTCAGGGTGCTTTGTTTTCCCCCACATGTCCAAAGACATGCGCTATAGGTGAATTGGGTAAGCTAAATTTTCCGTAGTGTATGTGTGTGTATGAGAGTGTGTGGGTGTTTCCTAGTCATGGGTTGCAGCTGGAAGGGCATCCACTGCTTAAAACATATGCTGGATAAGTTGGCGGTTCATTCCGCTGTGGCGACCCCAGATTAATAAAGGGACTAAGCCGAAAAGAAAATGAATGAATATGTTGTACACATTATGTGCAAAGGTCTGTTCTTAATATTTATATTGAGCAGAGATGCATAAAATAGTTTCAAGTGTTAAAATGTTACTAATTTTGATTTATTTCTTTTCATCAATAGAATGCAGAGATTTTATTTTTAAAAACAGGTTAATTGTTTTAAACAGTGATTATAATAATGATAAAAAATAACAATGAGTACTTATGTCTTCACAAATACTGGATTACAGCTAGAAGGGCATCAGCTGTGTAAAACATATGCTGGAATAGTTGGTGGTTCATTACGCCGTGGCCACCCCTGATAAATAAGCCAAATGAAAATAAATGAATAATAATGTAAATAATACTAAAAAAAACATTATTTTAGACTAATTTATGATCATGTGACACTGAAGACTGGTTTAATGATGCTGGAAATTCAGCTTTACACCATAGGAATAAAAAGACCTTTTTAATAGAGAAGAAAACTTTTCATTTTAGTTTGTAATATTTCACTTTATCTGTTAAATATTTGTGATCAGTATCAATAATCAAATCATCTAAATCTACAAAAAAAAATAAAACAAGTAAAATATGTTTGTCAGTGTCTACAGAATGCAAGATATGAACAATATTTACTTACGATTGACCAACCAAAACACTTTTGAATACAAAATATGGAAGATGCATTGTGAGGTATGTCTATAGATGGTTTTCTGATTTGATGTGTCTCTCTGTGTGTTTTTTAGCGGCTCTGGGTGGTCTTGGGGGAGTCAACATGGGTCTGGAGAGTCAGTGGCACTACATGTAAACAAACCCCTGGCATCCTGCTGAACGCAGCAGACGAGAGGTACAGCTCTGCACCAGGGATTCCCCATCTCTAAACATCTCTTACTGCTGTCTGACCTGCTAATGGCCACAATTGTCCGGCATGCTCACATTTATCCAGCCTTAAATATCTCCTATTAAATCTTATTAATATATCTATATTAAAATGAATATTTATACATTAAAACTGAATATTTTATTTCTATATTTCCTCTTAATGACCAGTTGGAACCGATTGTTCTGCATTTGAATTGATGGTTCGGTTACATTATCGAAAGCTTTATAACAAAAAAAGACTATTTTAGCATTTCGGTCACACTTTACAATAAGGTTCTATTAGTTAATGTATTTATTAACATGATCAAACAATTAACAATACATTTATTACAGCATTTATTCATCTTTGCTTATGTTATGAAAATAAACTTGATAATTGTTAGTTAATGTTAACGCACTGTGCATTAACTGATGTTAACAAGCACAACTTTGGATATTAATAACCCATAAATGCTAAATTATGATTAATAAATGCTGTACATGTATTGTTTATACTTCATTTTAGTATATATGTTAATATTAAAGGGATAGTTCACCCAAAACTGACAATTTTGTCATCATTTACACAACCTTCGCTTTCTCAAACCTGTTTGTTGAACACAAAAGAAGATATTTTGAAAAATGTAGGAGACCTGTAACCATCGACTTCCACAGTATTCATTTTTCCTACTATGGAAGTCAATGGTTTTAGTTTTTCAACTTTTTTCAAACAGGTTTGTGAAAACGAAGGGAGAGTAAATAACCCAACAGAAGAAAGAAACTCATATGCATTTGGAAAGAAGATATTTTGAAAAATGTTGGAAACCTGTAACCATTAACTACTATAGTGTTTGTTTTTTACTAATATGGAAGTCAATGGTTACAGATACTCAGCTTTTTTCAAACAGGTTTGTGAAAGCGAAGGTTGAGTAAATAACCCAACCGTAGAAAAAAACTCATATTCACTTAGAAGATATTTTGAAAAATGTTGGAGACCTGTAACCATTGACTTCCATAGTATTTGGTTTTTTCCTACTATGGAAGCCAATGGTTATAGATATTCAGCTTTTTTCAAACAGGTTAATTAAAGCGAAGGGCAAGTAAATAACCTCAAAGAAAGAAACTGTTTGACACCTGTAACCATTGACTTCCATAGTATTTGTTTTTCATATTGAAGTCAATGGTTACAGGTTACATTTTTCAAAATAACTTAGGATGCGTCTCCACTAAAGTGTTTTATATGCTGCAGACATTTCTCAAACCTGTTTGTTGAACACAAAAGAAGATATTTCTAAAAATGTTGGAGACCTGTAACCATTGACTCTTATATAATGTATTTTTTTCTATTGGTCAATGGTTGTACACACTTATCAAACAGGTTTGTGAAAGCGAAGTTAGAGTAAATAATCCATCAGAAGAAAGAAACTCATAACTTTTTAGAGAGAAGATATTTTGAAAAATGTTGGAGACCTGTTTCCATCGACTTCCATAGTATTTGTTTTTCCTACTATGGAAGTCAATGGTTACAGACATCAGCTTTTTCAAACAGGTTTGTGAAAGCCAAGGGAGAGTAAATAATCCAACAGAAGAAAGAAACTCATAGGCATTTGGAAAGTAGATTTTTGAGAAATGTTGGAGACCTGTAACCATTAACCTCCACAGTATTTGTTTTTACTGTTATGAAAGCCAGTGGTTACAGATATTTAGCTTTTTTCAAACAGGTTTGTGAAAGCCAATGGCGAGTAAATAACCCAACCGACGAAAGAAACTCATACGCATTTGGAAAGAAGATATTTTGAGAAATGTTGGAGACCTGTAACCATTGACTTTCATAGAATTTGTTTTTCCTACTATGGAAGTCAATAGTTATAGATATTCATTTTTTTAATCAGGTTTGTAAATGCGAATGGAGAGTAAATAATCCAACCGAAGAAAGAAACTCGTGTGGAGCTAGTTGAGGAAGAATAAATGATTTTCATTTCTGGATGAACTATCCCTTTAACTAATAAAGCATTATTATTAAGTGTTACCAGAATTCAATCCCATTAAGAAAACACTGGCTATTTTAAGAACTGATTACTGAAAGCTTCTATGGAGAGCCTTAAATAGCTCTTCTATGACATCACTGTAAAAAACGCTCATTCTCATTCATTGAAATCAAGCTGTCACATAAACAGACCAAGCAAAATCCATATTTCCACCATCACCACCCTGGTATAAACCGCCCACCATGATTAATTAGTCACTCGATTACTCAGTGGAGACAGTTTATGACATCACAATCAGTTAATGTCTCAACCCACAGGAAAAAAGATAAAGATGAAAGCGGCTGTTTTTGCTAGAAATGACAGCTGAATTGATTTGTGGCCGCGCCGTCGCCAGTTGTGTTTCCTCATACATGATTTCAACTCTTTTCCAGGCTTTTTTACAGCGAGAGGATCGATTGTTTGCTCACGTACCCAGACGGATTTCGTTTTTTAAAAAAAAGGGATTTTGACTTGAAGCACCACTTTTTTTTTTCAACAGTACAGACACCCTGCAGCTACAGATCCAAGATGGCCGCCTGGAGTCTTGTTTCCCCGTGATGGGCAGATCAAGCGTATCAGTGCAGACAGACGACAATAGAGCAAAAGCAAAGCCTCCACACCTGGATGTGGTCGCTCTGGGCTGGGACGTTTCAGCTGACCAGGTGAATCTTCAAGTGGCCTGAAAGGTCAAAACAAAGGCTCGTGTTTCAACTCGAGTGAAGAGTCCTTATTGAGCTGCCACCATCACACTTCACCAGCCTCTGTTACAGACGTTTGCCATCTAATCTGCATAGAAGCAATCCAGCATCAAGCTCAAACGTGTATATAATGCTGCTGGATGTCGACGAACGGCCGATGAAGGTGTCTCATACTACATTTACTGCAGTGTAAACAGGCTCGGATGATCTGGACAGATTCTCAAAGGTACTAATGATTGTTCTGATGTGAGCTGAGATGTATATTCACACTATGTGTGTGTGTGTGTGTGTGTGTTTGGTTTTCAGTTAGTGTGTGTTTATTCACATAAAAATTCATACCTCAACATGTGTGTGTGTGTGTGTGTGTGTTAGTCCATTATTGTTGCTGTATTTTGGAGTTAGCGTGGGGGTTAAACACTATATATTACGCTCCGTGCATATTAGGATACCCCTTTAGCTTAGGTCACAATTCATGGTAATAATAAACCATTAACTAACACTACTAGCTTAATAAACTACTGATTAGCTGTTTATTAATAGTAAGTACACTGAAAACCCTAATAAGTTGAATGAACTAAATTGAGTAAGCTCATTGTCTCAATTAAATTGAGTAGGTACTAAGTTTGGTGAACTGAACAATTTAATTTAAGTACAATCTACAAATTCGGCAAAAATTAAATATGCAAGTTTTAGGAGACTACATTACTCAATTAAATTGAGGCAAGGAGTTTACTCAATTAATTTAGTTCAGTCAACTTATTAGGGCTTTCAGTGCACTTGTTTTTTAGTTATTCATGGAATAATGGAAATAAAAATGCTGTTCTAATGGAACTACAGGGCACTAGAGGGCGCTGGTCAGACACCTGGAATCTATAATAGGTGAGTGGGTGAACGAAGAAGAAATTCAGTTGTGGTAGTCCGCAACCGCATGCTTCCATACTATACAGTACGCTAAACTCAGTATGCGAGCCGAGTAGTACGTCTGAATTCATAGAATTTGAAAATCAGTATGCCAGAAGTACCCAGATGACCTACTACTTCCGGCGAAATTCTGAAGTGCGCATCCTATGCACGCTGCGCTATCCCATGATGCCTCGCGAAAGAATTCTTTTTTTTTTTTTTTTATTGAATCGCGAAAGAATTCATGAATGGGAGTGAAGCGACGCAACTGACGCAGGTAGGGCACGTGACCATGACAAAATGGCAGATGTAGTACGTCCAAATTCCATTCATACTGCTCACATTCATACTGTATAGAACGTACTTCTATGACGGCCGAGTAGTACGATTAAATTCATATGCAGTACCTATTGAGTAGTGGGCGGTTTCAGACGCAGCCATGGTTTCCTGGAGCTACTTCAAACAGTTTGTATTGGGAAGTCCTAGTTTGGAAACCTTGCATTTTAAGCTCAGGCTAAGGACTTCCTTATTGTCCAGATAACTGAATGTTTGGGAAATGTATTGGTTATGCTGTCTGAATAAGATTTGACGTTTTGGACACCATCATTATGAAGTTTCATTCCTCAATTATCTGCAAGTCATGAAAAAGCGCAAAAGTAGATCAACATACGCACTCAACGTTTTTTTACTCCGAATCAGTGACCAGTTGTTGTTTTTTCTATGCATATATATATTTTATTTCTTAGATGGAAAATATGTTGAATTAAAAAATAATGTACCCAAGATAAAGTTAAGAAACCCCCAATATCTTTGAAACGTCTCTCAAAACATACAAAAATGTCTTAGTTGTTGGATGATGGTCTTTTCCATAAGACCAGCATCAAAAAAAAAGAAAGAAAAAAATCTGTGTTTTTGAGGCTGTTTGCTCACTTCATTCGGTTTATTCTGATCAGATATAAACCCGATCGCTCAAACCACTTCAGAAGGTGATCTGGGATGCATTCCAGATGAAAGTGGACAGGTATAATCGTTTTTAGACTAAATTAATATACACAAAATAAATTATGACCTGGAGAAAATCTGACCTGCACCTGAAACACACTTTTACAGCCCAAATTCTATTAAAAACATGTTTATTAAAAGCATAAAACATGTGTTTAACTTTTCAGGCCTGCAGCCAGGGGGGTTCGGAAGACCCACCCCTCAGTGACAAAGGTCCAGAATTTGTCCTATACATGAGCTCATTTTGTCTGCTATGCCATCATAAATAATGAAAATAATCCATTGAAAAAGGCTTTAGGACCAAACAGAATCCTCTGTCGGCTTTGGCTTGGGTGGGACTATAATCTGATGTAAAAGTCTTCTTTCACTACTGCATTGTTTTTAAACAGAGAAAACATTTTGCAGGTAACTTTTAGTCTAAATCTTAGACCTTATTCCTGAAATAAAAATGAGCAATAAAAGGTGTAAAGCACTAGAAGTGGACCATAATAAATTATTTTGAATATATTTTGCCTAGTTTTGATATCCAGGAATTGTCAAATGTACTTTTTTTTACCAAAGAGACTAGAAAAAGTCTGAAAAATTCATTATTATTGTATTATTATTATTATTATTATTATTATTATTATTATTATTATTATTATTATTATTGTTATTATGTTTTAAATATAATTTTTTTTAATTTAAATGGCTAAATTGTGACTGAGGACAGTTGAATGTGCTGTCCGGTTTGTTTGTTTTTTGTCTAATAAATGACAGTAGGCTACAGTTTTTTTACTTAAAAACTTTAACAGATTCCTATTTTTTCTGTCTTGTTTTTTATTTATTTTATTGCAATTCTATAGGCAATATTTTTAGTACATCAAAAAGTGTGGTTATGATGACTTCTGACTAGCTAATCCAGCAAAAAAAAATTGAATGCAGTATTTAAATCTCATAATTAAATAGAAACTGAGGCGTATAACTGCAAAAAGGTCCACTTTATGAGAAAAAAAAAAGAACCACCCCTTTCACCAGGCTGGCTACGGGCCTGTAATAGTTTCATTACAAATGTATGTAATAAATAAGCACTTGCCTGTTTTAGTAACTAAAAAGGTACTAGGGCGTAATGAAATACTTGACTGAAAATATACTAGCTTATCAAAAAAAAAATACTAATAGCATGAAAAAATAGATACTACTGTGTTTTTTCAAAAACAGCTAGATGTTAAAATTGCTTGTCATAATACACTCACTTTTAACCAGTTCTAATGTTAACGTCAAGCACGATGTATTAGGCTCCTTACCACAGAAATATTAGTCTGCTGTAGTGAACAGTATGTGCAGTGCAGTGTAATCTAACAGGGTAAAGTAGGCGGTGTTTATCGCCTCCTGTTGGACATGAGAGGTACTTTATCTCCTGTGCACGTCCCGTCCGCGATAGGGTTGCTAAGTCTGCGGTTTTCACGCGTAATTTGACTACTTTTAACCACTTGCCGCATGTTTTTTTATTCCGCGAGGTAAAGCTTGACATTTTGCATTACATATGTATATGATGAAATATTCTGCTCTACCAATGATACAAACTAATAAGCGTAAAAAGAGTAAGAACACCTTTGTGTTTGTGAGGTCTTTCTTTGAGGAGGAAATGTTTGTGAAGCTGTTTTCGTTTCCTTGGTAACAGCCATATAAAACCATGGAAACGACAACAGACGCACACACTCCAAGATTAATGCTAATAATAAATAAAATCAAATGTTGGTATATGTCATCTGCAGAAGATTTTAAAACTTCTTTAACTTAAGAAGTCCACTGTATTCACTTCAGTCGCCGGAGTGTTCTGCATTTGCCAGCATCCATTACGTTTTAATTGAGTGTTTGGCAAATGTAAGTCACATGAGAGCACAATGCTAGCTGGGCTATCAGTCCCATGTTGCTGAGACTTTTATTTATAGAAACAAATGGTCAGACTTTCATTGAAGATTACCAAAACAGTGGATTTTGTGAGTGGATAAACTTCCACAAATTAATTATTCACTTAAAGAATAACAATGTGAGCTCGCAAAATAACCATTAAACTTACATTTCAAGCGGACTTTAAGGTAGGATGACTTTTTTATAAACATATTAAAGTTGCTAAATTCGCACATTTCACATAACTATATGCATTATACATGATTTCTCCTGTCAAAATCACTGTATGATGCAAACAGTTATGTGAAATGTGCCAGTTTTGGTATTATTGTACTGGTTTTAATTGGCCAACGCGCTAATTTTGTCGAATACCTGGCAACCCTGGATCCGCCTCCCCTGGTTAACACTTCATCAGCTGCTGCGGTGAAGTCTAGTTCAGTCTAAACAAACTTAAACGTCCATTCTCACCAGATAATCAACTATTTATTAGATTTTTTATGAATATATCTCTATATAAAAGAAATAGCGAGGGAAAGCGCCTCGCGAAGAAAGCATTGGGCTGAGGATGGTCAGTCAGTGTGATGAATTAAAGCGTCTGTGTCCGATTCTAATGCTCTCTCCTTTCACTTTCCTGTTTAAACTCACGACCAAAACAATCATCTCAGCAGAGGAGAATCTTGAAGCGGATCCAAAACCCTGTTTACAGTTCTGGCAAACTGTTTTACGCTGACATATTTGACTCTGAAGCAGCTTTCCTGTTTGCATTACGAGTGTATGTTTCAGATCAGTTATTTGGGAAGGTTATAAAGTTCCTGCAGAACTTCAGCTGTGCCGAGGTGAGCTTTAGCACGGAAATGAAGGATACAGTATATTTTGGGGGCATAAAGAATTTTAGCATTAGCTACGTGTAAACGTATTTTAAACTATTCCTCTGTAATATGCTGTGTTTTAACAGTATTTTTTAAATAGGAATTTTAAATTTTGATTTTAATATAAATTAATACATTAACTGTTATATATATATATATATATATATATATATATATATATATATATATATATATATATATATATATATATATATATATATATATATATGATAGATTCAATAAGGTACTAGAAAAATTCCTCAGAGATTTTGGTCCACATCAACAGAATAGCATCACGCAGTTGCTGCAGATTTGTTGGCTGCACATCTATGATGCAAATCTCCCTTTTACCACCCAAAAGTGGTCTATTGGATTAACATCTGGTGACAGTGGAGGCCATTTGAGTACAGTGAACTCATTGTCATGTTCAAGAAACCCGTCTGAGATGATTTGTGCTTTGACATGACGTGCTATCCTGCTGGAAGTAGCCATCAGAAGGTGTTACACTGTGGTCATAAAGGGATGAACATGGTCAACAACAATACTCAGGTAGGCTGTAGCGTTGACATGATGCTCAGTTGGTACTAATGGGCCCAAAGTGTGCCAAGAAAATATCCAAAACATCATTACATCACCACCACCACCAGCCTGAACCATTGATACAAGGCAGGATGCTTTCATGTTGTTGATGCCAAATTCTGACCCTACCATCTGAATCTTGCAGCGGAAATCGAAACTCATCAAATCAGGCAAAGCTTCTCCAATCTTCTATTGTCCAATTTTGGTGAGCCTGTGTGAATTGTAGCCACTGTTTCCTGTTCCTAGCTAACAGGAGCGGCACCCAGTGTGGTCTTCTGCTGCTGTAGCCTATCTGCCTCAAGGTTGGACGTGTTGTGTGTTCAGAGATGCTTTTCTGCATAACTCGGTTGGAACGAGTGGTTATTTGAGTTACTGTTGCATTTCAGCTGGAACCAGTCTGGCCATTCTCCTCTGACCTCTGGCATCAACAATGCATTTGCGCCCACAGAACTGCCACTCACTGGATATTTTCTCTTTTGCAGGCCATTCTCTGTAAACCCTAGGGATGGCTGTGCACGAAAATCCCAGTAGATCAGCAGTTTCTAAAATGCTCAGACCAGCCCGTCTGGCACCAACAAGCATGCCATGTTAAAAGTCATTTAAATCACCTTTCTTCCCCATTCAGATGCTCGGTTTGAACTGCAGCAGATTGTCTTGACCCTGTCTACATGCTTAAATACATTGAGTTCTTGCCCTGTCCCTGTCTGATTAGAAATTTGCGGTAACAAGTGGTTGGACGTGTACCCAGTATTGTGGCCGGTGAGTGTATATTGCATTACCACCACATTAATTGCTAATTTAATTAAATGCAATAAACAATTCTTAGTTTACATTACTTTTTGAGGTTTTTAGAGTTTGTAATATGAAGTATATGCATGTATATATATATATATATATATATATATATATATATATATATATATATATATATATATATATGTATGTATGTATATAAATATATATATATATATATATATATATATATATATATATATATATATATGTTTATATATATGTTATATATATATTTATATACATACATATATATATATATATATACATATATATATATATATATATATATATATGTGTGTGTGTGTGTGTGTGTGTGTGTGTGTGTGTGTGTGTGTGTGTGTGTATAATTAAATACACACACACACACACAATTGTAAAGATACAAATACATAGGTATTAGGCCTATTTAAAAGATCTATATAGTAGTCGTTTGTCATTTATATTGGCCTGTAAAATTTTGATTATAAATTGTATTATATATTACAATAACAAGAATAGGATTGCATTGCAATAATGACAGTTTTCATCATGTTATAATGGAGATTTTAATTGTATATATTAAGTAAATAATCTTTTTGATTTTCTGCATAATTACCACATACATGAGTGTAAGAGACATGTATAAAATCTATTTAAAAATATGAATTTTTCCTTAATTAGGGGGTTGAGTGTGTTTGAATCCGTTTCAGACAGAAGTGAACACAAACACACACAGACACAGTATCAGGTTGTACTGTGAAAGACTGACAGTTGTCCTCATTTAAAGAATCAACTGGCTTCATTTAACAGAGACACAGACTCACAGTAGTCCACATCGAATCAGTGTTTACTTACTATCATCCAGTGTGTGTTTTTCCTAACATTTATCTTCATCAGTCAGGGAAAAACACTGAAGCTGAAGGGTTTGTTTTTGTTTGACTGCAGCTAAAGCCATTTAGAGTTTCCTCCCATTTATACTCATTTGTCAAAGCAGTGGTGAATCAGAATAAATAAATCATTACATACAATAATAATAATAATAATAATACTTAGTTAATTCATTAAAATAAACACATAAAAATAAATAACTGTTCAATAATAGTATAGCAGATTAATATAAAAAAAATACAATAAAACAAACTGAAACAATTAAATGACACACAATGAGAGTAAAATTAATAAAAATTAGATTGGAACAATTTAATTAAAATAATGACACGGAATAAAATTAGAATTAAAATAAAATTTATGAATCAATTTACTTATTTGTAAAAAAATATATGAAATTAAAACAGATTCTAACACAATCGTTAAAATAATACAAAATTAACACAATATTATTGAAATAAAGAATACAATATACCAATAGATTATAAAAAAATCTAATTAGCAATAGAATATAATTAATTAAATAGACTTCAATAAATTAATCAACAACTCAAAACTCCATTAAAATAGAATTCAAAATATAAATTATTCTAAACATGTTTACCTATCTTAATGTTTTTGGGGAAAATAATGATGTTCACTTATTTTTCCATGAAGAAACATCCATGGAGTCAAAACCAAAAATAGGCATCACTGCAAAAACATTTGATTAATCAGCTAGCTATATTATTGAGGTTGTTATAGCTAATAATAATAAATAAATCAGTGTTTCTTCTTATTTATACTCATTTGGCACAACAGTTAATTAATAAACCACGTAAAACCAGCGTCAAACAATAAACTAAAGGTTTGATGGGTCAAAAAATCAACCACACTGTAAAAAAAAATCTGTTTTTTACATAAAATAACGGCTGTTAATAACAGAAATTTACCGTAATATTTTGGACGTTAAGTTAAAGAAATATCCTGAAATTAATTTACTCATTCGTTTTCTTTTTGGCTTAGTCCCTTTATTAATCTGGGGTCGCCACAGTGGAATGAACCGCCTACTTATCCAGCATATGTTTTACACAGCGGATGCCCTTCCAGCTGCAACCCGTCACTGGGAAACATCAAACACACTCATTTACACTCATACACTACGGACAATTTAGCTTACCCAATTCAGCCCTGTTTTTGTACTTGTGGGGGAAACCAGAGCACAGAAATGCCAACTGACCCAGCCGAGGCTCGAACCAGCTACCTTCTTGTTGTGAGGTGATTGTGCTACCCACTGCACCACAGTGCTGCCCAAAATAACATTAAAATAAAGAATACAATATACCAATAAATGAAAAATTTAATTAGAAATAGAATAAAATTAATTAAATAGCCTAAATAGACTTTAATAAAATTAATCAACAACTCAAAACTCCATTAAAATAGATTTCAAAACATAAATTATTCTAAACATGTTTACCTATCTTAATGTTTTTTGGGAAAAATACTGATGTTCACTTATTTTTCCATGAAGAAACATCCATGAAGTTGGAACCAAATAAAAAAACGGAACCAAAAATATTAGCTAATAATAAAATGTTATAGCTAATAATAATAAATTGATCAGTGTTCCTCTGATTTATACCCATTTGGCACAACAGTTAATAAATGAACCACGTAAAACCAGCGTCAAACAATAAACTAAAGGTGTGATAGATCAAAAAATGAACCACACTGTTAAAAAATCAGTTGTTTTACTGTTTTTCCGGCAGCTGGGTATACATAAAAAAACGGCTGTTAAATAAGGGAAATTTACTGTAAAATAGCAAACGTTAAATTACAGAAATTTACTGTAATTTAATGTAATTTGTTAATGTCCGTTATTTTACAGTAAACTTCGGTTATTTAACGTCCGTTATTTTATGTTTTTTTGCCGGCACCCAGCTGCCGAAAAATAACCGTTAAATAGCGGAGTTTTTTTACAGTGCAGCGCGACCCTCTTTCGCCCAAACCTCACTAAATGCAGACCTGGAGTCATTAAACACACACACAGGCTTAACCAGCTCCTCTAATCAGCATCTGAACCACATGAAAGGGTTCGATCGGTACCTTTCCTGATGACATCATCAGCCTGACGCGGGAAACTGGAGCCAGAGCGGCACTGGCAGCGCTTCAGACCCGTAGATCACCGCCTTTCCCAATAAACCAACCATCTATCAAACCAAAAGCCCAGAAGTGTGTGTGTGTGTGTGTGTGTGTGTGTGTGTGTGTGTGTGTGTGTGTGTGTCAGATATAAACAGCAGTAATCTGTTGAGGTAGCTTTAGCAGTCAATCAGGCCCGCGTCTACATGTCAGGCAGACAGTTTAACAGTTGGCGGAAGATTTATTGGTTACGGGTCAGATCAAACCATAAATCCCCGATGGCTGTGCTCTTGTTTAGCGGGACCCTGAGCACTGTTGATTGGGCTGTCCTTCTGGAAACTGGCGAAATTAGCTAAAACGCAATTTATCACGCTTTGACAATTGTATGAGATGGTTGACATTTATCAATGAAATTAAAGTTGGGGAGATGGGGAATTTATTGCATCATTAAAAGGATAGTTCACCCAGAAATGAAAAGTCTGTTATCGTATAGCCTACTCACAGTTCCAAACTTTATTGTTTTTGGTCATTTAAAGGTATGCTAGCAAAGGAGTGCTAGCAAAGAGATTTGCATGCTCGTATAACATGAATGTGATCTCGAATTGTAATATGCGCTCACGTCAACATTTGCAATTGAAAAACAAACTATATAGGTAGTTAGTTGGAAGATCTGTGCAAAAGGCCTGCCACCACAGCTGGAAAAATTCCTAGAGGACATACTGGATATGGCTACATCCACCAACTTTTATGTGCACTTTGGAATATTGCATTAAAAATGCTTGATGGAAATGCCAAGATGCGCATAAATTTAATAAATGCACATTAAATTACTCATGCACACTCACAAAAATGTGCATAAACTACAATGAAAAAACATTTACCATAAAACTTCCAGCACTCACAACAAAAAATCATGTTGTTTTAACAGATCATGTGATGATAATAATAATTATTACTCCTTACATTTATATAGAGCTTTTAGACACTCAAAGCGCTTTACACAATGGGGGAATCTCCAGTGTGTAGCATCCACCTGGATGACGCGACGGCAGCCATATTGTGCCAGAACACACACCAGCTGATTAGAAGGTCATGATTTATTTGATGTAAATAAATAAATGAAAAAAAGATTAGAATAAAAAAGTTGAGTATAAGGAAATTAATACATTATTGAATGGTTTAACTAAAATGAATTCATATTAGGTTTAAATCAACCAATCTAACAGTATCACAGCGAGTCTAATTCAAATTTTAAATGTATTTTCAATTGGTATAGCATTCAGAAGACCAATTTAAATGTATCAATTTGGTTTTTACGCATGGAAATATGAAGCTGCCTTTTTTATTTTTAGGTCTGTGCCATATTGAAAATCTTTAAAGTCTGCGCTAAATCATTCTGACTGCACGTCTGAACAAAGCTAGTAGTAATTAGTGCAACATAAAGGATTTTGATTGATGACTCATCAAACTCACTGTTAACAAAAACCGCTCAGCGGATGTAGATCCATCTAAGCTCAAAGAATAGGATCACGTGAGGCTTTACATTTATGTTCAGCTCCTGCAACTCTTTCCTGCGCTACATTAGCCTAAAACGACACTGGGAAAAACTCTGAGAAAGCATTGCCAGAAACCAAGGATTAAACTTAAATGTGAAATCGATCCGGCAGCATGGTGGCGCAGTGGATAGCACAATCGCCTCACAGCAAGAAGATCGCTGGTTCGAGCCCCAGCTGGGCCAGTTGGCATTTTTGTGTGGAGTTTGCATGTTCTCCTCGTCTTTACGTGGGTTTCCTCCAGGTGCTCCGGTTTCCCTCACAGTCCAAAGACATGCGCCATAGGGGAATTGGGTATGCTAAAATTGTCTGTAGTGTATGTGTGTGTGTGTGGATGTTTTCCAGTGATGGGTTGCAACTGGAAGGGCTGGATAAGGAATGTGCTGGATAAGGATTGGCAGTTGGCAGGACAGCTGTTGCTAAGTGGTTTCTAGGCAGTTGCTAAAATGTTTATGTTCATTGCGAGGTGGTTTCCAAGCATTTGCTAACGTAAACTGGGTTGCTACATGTATATGTTTGATCAAATCCTAATACTAAGTAAGCATTTCTAGCATATTATTGCACTTAGATAATCATTAATAGCATGTAGCTAATTGTTTATTGTTATTGTTTGGCTAAAACAATTACCTAAAATTCATTGACAAACTTTGATGTTTATGTGAGAAAACCAACGTGACTGTTCTAGGGCTGGGAATCCCTGCTGAAAAATCCAGCTTAAACCAGCCTAGGCTGGTTGGCTGGTTTTAGCTGGTTGACCAGCCTGGTTTTAGAGGGGTTTTGGCCATTTCCAGGCTGGTTTCCAGCCATTTCCAGCCTATTAGTTGGTCAGGCTGGAAAATGACCAGCCAAATCCAGCTAAAACCAGCTTGACCAGTCTGGTTTAAGCTGGATATAGCTGGTTTTGGCTGGACTCCCAGCTTGGCTAGGCTGGTCAAGCTGGTTTTAGCTGGTTATCTCCCAGCCTGACCAGCTAAGACCAGGCTGGAAATGGCTGGAAACCAGCCTGGAAGTGGCCAAAACCCCTCTAAAACCAGCCTGGTTGACCAGCTAAAACCAGCCAACCAGCCTAGGCTGGTTTAAGCTGGATTTTTCAGCAGGTATGGCAGTTGGCAGGAAGCACAGTGGTTGCTAGCCAATTGCTAAAATATTTATGTCATTGCTAGGTGGTTGCTTAGCATTTGCTAACCAACTGAGTTGCTAAATGTAAATGCTTGATTAAATCCTAAGCATTTCTAGCATGTTCTTGCACTTAGATAATCATTAATAGCATGTAGCTAATTGTTATTAGCATTTGGCTAAAATTAGAACCTAAAATTCGTTGACGAACTTTGATGTTCACATGAGAAAGCCAACGTGATGGCGCTAGGACTGAATGGCAGTTGGCAGTGGTTGCTAGACAGTTGCTAACATAAACTGGCTCGCTAAATGTACATGTTTGATCAAATCCTAATACTTAGTAAGCATTTCTAACATATTACACTTAGATAATCATTAATAGCATGTAGCTAATTGTTATTAGCATGTAGATAATTGTTATCATTTGGCTAAAACTAGAACCTAAAGTTGTTGACGAACTTTAATGTTCGCGTGAGAAAGCCAACGTGACTGCGCTAGGACTGGGAATGGCAGTTGGCAGGAAGCACAGCGGTTGGTGGTTGCTAGAGAGGGATCTGGCTGCAGACCTGGTGCAGTGCAATCTGAGCTGCATCCACTGCTTTTTAATAGGCTCACCTAACCCTACCCGTCACAGTGACCAAAACCCCTCTAAAACCAGCCAACCTGCCTAGGCTGGTTTAAGCTGGATTTTTCAGCAGGGATACTTGGTCAAAGAAGACGGAATACTAATAGTAATATGTTTAACAGGATAACAGTATGCTGACTCTTCAAGTCAACGTAAACATAAAAAAAATCGACAGCATGCGTAGAAGCTGCGCACATCTGACGTTCTCGAGCGCATATCCGCAATGAATCCTGGGAGGAACTTCGTCTTTGGCGGAATGTTTGAAAGATTTATACAAGTCCAGGATCATGATGGCAGCGGAAAACGCAAATAATGTTACACCAACTCGGTGACAGATCGCACTGTGGACATATCGAGCAATACTGTAACATGGAGTCCAGAGGCAGTCAGGAGCAAAATGAAATCGCCAAACTGACGCAGATGAAGTCGAAAGTAAACAGACTGAAGCGGAGCCCGAAAGCAGCAGCGCCACTAAACAAAAACACAGGTACAAACTCCATTTTATACAACCAAAACACACACAATAATGTATTTCTGGGCTTTATGTTGTATACAAACTCATTAACGACCATTTATATTGATAAAATGAATATAATATTGTGATATAGTGATGTAATATAGGCATTCATGTTGATCTTAGTAACGTTAGCTTCTAAATTTAGCAACTGTCAGGTAAGAAAGACTTTTGTTTTATTGAGGTGAAGTGGGTTTTATATTCCCACATTTGTTCATTTTTGAACAGTGACAACTTGTGACACGGTGCCTATATTGTTTACCACGCTACTTTGAATATTCGAGCTGAAGTAGCAAGCAAGTATGGCTTCAGAACAACATTAGCACTATTTGACTGTGAACAACATGATTTCCCTATTTAGAATTTGCAAATAAAACATTTATGAAATGATATTATTAAGGAGAAAATCTAAATGTGCAAATATAAAACCCACTTTACACTTTACCTCAAGTGTTTTTTTTCTAAAACATTACAGCACACTTAGAGCATGAAAAAATTAGTACTTTTATAAGTGAAATACTGCACAACTTTTTAATTGGTTAATGGTCAGTGAGAAAAAAAACTTAATAATTTAAAAACCCCTGCACTATATATATATATATATATATATATATATATATATATATATATATATATATATATATATATATATATATATATATACTTAAAATGCACTTAAAAGTATAGTTTTAATATGTTTTTACTCTTTAATGTGCATAGATTTCAATACCAACACCATTTGTGATAACTGCTAGCAATTTATACATTGAAAATGTAAAACAAATAAAAATAAAAAAAAAACAGAAAACAAGTCATTACTGTCAGGCCGAACTTAAAAAAACTAGCTAAAATATGACACGTTTTCATGTTTTTAAAATAGGTAAAATTTTGCCAAAAAAGTGGAATCAAATCATGTGTAAAAAGGTGTAACAATTTTTTGTTAGTATAAAATAGATTTATTAAAAGAAATTAAAAATGTATACTTGTTTGCATTTGTCACAGCTAACATGTTCACACAAATGAAAAAGAATTAGACAAAAATTTCCATAAAGATGTACACGGATTAAAACTCTTATTTTTTTATAGCTGAGTTCAAAACTCCAACACGTCCAGCAAGAGGTCAGTTCAGAAGACTGATCCCCGATGACTCCCCCAGCAATGACCCTGACTGCCATCAGGACATTGTATGGGACACAACATCTCCATCACCCATTCGGCATGGTACGTGTGTCTGCTAGAATTGTGCATCCTTTAAAGGGGACCTATTATGTAACAGTTTACAACATTTAAAATGAGTCTCTGATGTCCATAGGGCAGTGTTTCCCAAACCTGTTCCTGAAGGCACACCAACAGTACACATTTTCAACCTAATCTAACACACCGGAATCAACTCAACTCATCAGAACATAAGAAGAGACTCCAAAATCTGAGTTAAGGGCTCAGATAACGGAGACCCCCAAAATAAGTCCTGTTGGTGTGCCTCCTGGAACAGACTTGGGAAACACTGCCATGGGGTGTGTATGTGAAGTTCAAAATACCACACTAATGATGTTTTATAACTCTTTAGGCTTTCAATTTGGTGACTGTCATTTTAAATTTAAATGGTATTGTGCTATTTTCAGAAGAGAGCGGAGCCTATGTGGCAGCATAGTGGCATAGTTATAATGCTTCTTAGTCCCTGACATAATCTTCAGCAGGTGAAAACTAATGGCGGACGGCTGCTTCTCATTCAGGCCTGTCTATGCAAATGAGGAAGCGGTCATCACTAACGGGCGGGGCTTTTTCCCACTGATGACACGTACAAAGGGAGAATATCAATCAGAAGTGTTTCTGCAGTCTGTTTTAATTAAGTATGATTATAAACAAATATTAATAAATACTTATCATCAGAAGCTGGTTATATTCACACACCCTTGCCACACTTCTTTGTTCAAACCCCTTATAAAAGTGATTTTTGCATAATAGGTCCCTTTTAAACACTGTATCATCAGTGTGTTTCATTATTTTCAGGTCGTGGACAAAGGAGAGCTGCAAATGTCCGAGCGGTGGATATATCTGACATTGCCAATCGGATCGCTCCTAAGGTTTGCTTGAGGAACATTATTAATTAAATCCATCAGAATGTCTCTAGTGATTGGTCAAGTGCTGTACTGTTGTTTATTTATTGATTTTGTTATTTTGCTATATAGAGTGGCAGATTAGAGGAAGCGGACTCTTCTTTACTGCAGTGGATTGGTGATAGTGCCATTCCCTGCACACCAGAAGTACAACAAAACAAAGTCAAGCACACGACCACAAAGTAAGCCACTCTTACAGTATTTATCATGGATAAATGTTGGATTTATGCATTTTTTTCATTTAAATAAAGCAATTTATGCAACTTCTAATCTAAAACAAATTCATGTTAATAATTAATTTTCGGTTTCTAAAAACTTGCGAGTATTTCAGGATGAAGTAATGAAAAAATATTGACATAAACACATCAAATGCAATAAACAAATTATGTTGCAGTATATAAGGGTGCGTTCACACTTGTAATTCAATTCTGTTGGACCAAAGAAGACCATGTTTATACAGCATTCACTACAAAAAATTTGTACAAAAAAGTTTAAATACATTTTTATATATATATATAAACAATTATATTTTTTAGTCAGATTTATTAGCCCCCCTTTGATTTTTATTTTTTATTTTTTAAATATTCCCCAAATTGTTTAGCAGAGCAAGGAAACTTTCACAGTATGTCGGATATTTTTTCTTCTAGAGCAAGTCTTTTTTGTTTTATTTCAGCTAGAATAAAAGCAGTTTTTAATAAACATTTTAAGGACAAAATTATTAGCCCCTTTTTTTTTTTTTTTTTTGATTGTCTACAGAACAAACCATTGTTATTCAATGACTTGCTTAGTTATCCTAACCTGCCTAATTAACCTAGTTAAGCCTTTTAATGTCACTTTAAGCTGTATAGAAGTGTCTTGAAAAATATCTAGTCAAATAATATTTACTGTCATCATGGCAAAGATAAAATAAATCAGTTATTAGAGATGAGTTATTAAAACTATTATGTTTAGAAATGTGTTGAATGAATTTGTTGTAACAAATTTTTTCATTTGTGATTGAACTTCAGGATTTTCCCACCAATTGTTGATTTGAATCTTCAGAGGTCAAAACATTGGTATTGTGTTGTCTAAGAATGTATATGGGTTATTCAAAAATAATACCACAGGTTTGAAAACCTGTATTTAATCAAAGAAACGTGATGGAACCGTGGGTAATTAATCAATGTGAAGAGAACTTAACAAATTTTTTTTTAGTAGAAAACAAGTTCAAAGATGTTTGATAACATCCCTAGACACTCGAGTGACGTTAACTCAATACTCATCTCAGGCAGTTTGGATAGCTGCAGTTATTCCTTCTTTGTCATAACCAAATCAGCAACCAAACAAAACTCCAGAGCTTCCTTAAATCAACGACAAAAGAGCTATCTCTCCTTTTCTTCTTTGCAGATTTCTTGATTTTCAAAGTTTTGGCATTCTTTTTAAATCACGCTGTATAAACGTCTGAAAATGGCACTTTGTTGATATTTCAGGCAAACAATAAAACTCTAAATGACAACATTTTTATTTTAAATTAAGAAGAAACGTCATCAGTATGTTACAGAACAAAAAAGTTCTAGTCAGTTAAATACAGAGGAACAGAAAGAGGGGTTAGTTCACCCAAAAATGAATAAAACAGCCTCATCATCTACTTGCACTCAATCTATTTCTTCTGTTGAACACAAAACAAGATATTCTGAAAAACAGCAGCCATTGACATCCATAATACAAACAAATACTATGAAAGTCAATGGCAGATTTTTTTTCCAGCATTCTTGGGTTTATCTTCATGTGTGCTCAACAGAGGAACGAAACTCAAACAGGATTAAATTAGAGTAGCTCAATATATCACTTTAGCACTGATATCGCAATGTGTGCCTACGCAATAGACACATCGCAGGATCTGCAATGTTGAATTGAGATTATAGTTGACCAGTAGCTACAGCTCAGAACATGAGATTTGGGTAGATTTTCTATTATAATGCAAAAAAAGTGTATAATTTGTGTGTGTTTTAAGGCCTGTGACTTTGTGAGCAAGTCTATAAAGTTGAACCCTCCTGTTCACTTGCAGGTCAAAAAAAAAAAAAAAGCAGAAGTTTGGTGACTTTTTTTTTTAAATGACCCCAACATTAGAAAAAACATTGATTTCAATTATCAAGGTGAGGTTGTTTCTTCATGCAAATTCGTTTTGAGGATTGAAATTAAGGTGATATGCTTTATTTTAGAGCAGTGCTTCTCAACCATGTTTCTGGAGGACCACCAGCACTGCACATATTCCATGTCCCCTTAACCAAACACATCTGATTTAGATCATTTGCTCCTTAGCAGAGACTGAAAGTCCTGTAATGGGTGCAGCAGACCAAGGAGGCATCCAAAACATGCAGTGCTGGTGGTCCTCCAGGAACATGGTTGAGAAACACTGTTTTAGAGGTTTCATGAAGGCGGCTCATTTTTGACCCGAAGAACAAAACTGTAAAAAAAAACTCTTAAGACAACACAAGAGCTAAAATCATTCAGGCACAAGAAGTTGTACCATTTGCAACCTTATTGAATTATTTATAAAATGAAGACTCTGCATATTTTTGGCTATGACTATGTTATTTTACATGTGAATTTACAATTTCTGTACCTGAATTCTTACCAAATAGAGCTATTTAAGCCACCTGGTGAAATTGTATTCATATCCTAGAAAAAAAACAGTAGATCGCAATGTCAGATTTTTTTTGTGTAGCCCTAAATCAAGTGGAGCACGAGTAAATGATGGCAGCATTTTGATTTGTGAATGTGCTATCCCTTTCATTTTGTTTCCCACAGCTGTACACACTGAATATTGATTCTGAACCATTTTTATGCATTGTAGACAGAGCACCGTAGACGATCTCATGCGCTTGGCCAAGCAGTTTGACTTCAACATGAGGCAAGACGAAGCTCAGGAGCACAACTCTCCTCCAGAACCCCCAGCACACGCTGACCCATTTTCAACGGCTCACTACACTTCAGCCACTAGCAGAGCTTCTGAACGACCCAATGACCACAAGCCTGTTACCCAAAGTAAACTCAATCAAGAGATGGACGACGATCTTGATCTTCTTTTTGACGGACCGACTCAGCAGCTCAGTGGACGCCTCAGTCAGACATTAATTAATAGAACCCAGAACGTTCCTGAGAGAGACAATGCAAAATCAGATGCTTCACAAAGACATCCTTCATTCGCAACCGAAACAAATCAAGATGATTTTGATGACGATTGGAGTAGCGATGGTTTATTTGAGGACTCGCTGCTTTTGGAAATGACGCAAAATCCGGATTTGTTTGCTGCGCCGCAATACAGCTCAACACAAAAACAAGCTCACGAGGTTAAAAATACTGTCAGTGTGATGACAAACAAACCATGTGAAGCCAAAAATGTGGGACTGCATAAAACAAAAGTCTCACAGAACAACTCTCAGATACAGATTAATGGAGGGTTGCATAGAATTGGAAATCAGGTGGAAAATAGTTGCACAAATCCTAAAATCGGAGATCAAAATAAGATCAAAATCGTTCCTCAGAGTTGCATTAGTACCAATCAGAAGCAGCGGTTTGAGCACAAAGCACAACACGTTGTTCAGAAGTTATCTGAACTCAATAATGCTTGCCATTTCCAGAAAAACGAACGCAACGCTATTAAACCTTCTCAATCGAAACCATCCAGCATGCATCAAAATCTAATCTCTAAGCAAAGAGAGGACACTAATACAGGGCTGGATGGCTTTATCGATGAAGATCTAGACTCCTTCTTTGCATCCGATGACATCTGGGATGACGGAGTGGAGGATGACGATCTGTTTTTTGAGGTGTGTGATAACCTTGAGGAAACGTCTGTGACTAAAGCACCACAAAACAAGTCATTCGCCACCTCGGAAAATGCAGTGTTTGCACATCCTTATCCACCCAAAAGGCCCGCCGCTAATGTTTTCACGTCTAGTGCAAACACATGGGTGTCTCAGAAAGCTGCAGGACCGGGCTGTAATGTGTCCTGTGATGCAGCGAGACCATCTGGCTCCTCGAGTAATGGAGCGTATAAATTTAAACAGGTGAGAAGCTCCTCTGTGGTGGGACACGGGACCTGTGCTGCCCTCACACAGCGGGGGGGTCAGGAGAGGGGCGTTCTGGCTGTCATCCAATCAGAGGCGAGAGATACTGACAATCATCGGTTCAAAAAGCCTCACGGTGAATTGGTCAGGTCTGCGCCGGTTCTTGCTAAAGGTATGTTGTTGGAGGATGCTCCCTTTGTTTCTGTTTTTTTGTCAGTTCGTGTGGAAGTTACCAGATTCATTTTATCCCCCTTTTTATTATTAATGGATATGAAGTAAAATTGTAAAGTTTAAACTGTTTTAATGAATTAAAAAATGGGTGAATAAAAAAACAATCATATTTAATTTATATTTCATGTAGCAATAAGACAAAATAAATCAACAGAAGTGCACTAAAATAGTAATATTATGATGTTAAATATTTAAAAATGTATGTATTCATTATGAAAAGCATTACTTCAGTTGTCTCATGATCCTTCAGAAATCAGTTGTGCTGTTTAACAATTAATCACGACTTGCATAGGGATGCAACGATTATACATTTTGGTTGTATGATTATAGTCTGGGGAGTAATCATGGTTTCACGGTTATAAAGATTATTATGCATTCATTAATTTCAAAACACTACTAGTTTCAAAATCACATGGAAACTCCTGTTATTTTAAAGTGTTTTTTTGCTGCTCAGTATCAAAATAACAGCACAAAATAATAATAGAAAAAACAATAATGCATTTCTCTTTGGACTTAAAAATAGGTTACTTTTTTTTTTTTTTTGGACGTTTAAACATAAGTAAGAATTTTACACTGAAAATAAATGAAAACAATGGAAAAATAAATACAAAATTGTTTCTGTCTAATGTAAATCTAAGCTTTTTATTAGCTACATATTTTTCTTTTAAAGAGAACAAATGTAGTCAAAGGCTGCTAAATCTCTGTCTGAAGAGCAGTCTTGATCAACTACATTGCAAAGTTGTTTGGTATTTTTCATTTAATATTTTTTTTTTCTTTTGGACCAGAGTAGAAATGTGTATATTCCATACATAGTATGAAGCTGACCGGTCAGTTTCTTGCCACATGACCAGGGCCAGACGGAATCTGCAGACGTTTTTTGCTATTTCTGTGGAGAATTTTTGTAAAAATCTGCGGATTTCTGCCGAAATATTTTGGTAGTATCCAGCGGTGTATTATAACTAAAACCTTAATATATGAAATAAAAAGTAATAAATAACTAAATAAAAACTGAATACATTCAGATTTACACATTTACTCAAGTAAATAAACAGAATTAATGATGGGCTAAAAATCTGCAGAAATCTGAGGAAAATCAGCAGAATTCTGCGCACCCAGATTCCGTGTGGGCCTACACATGACTCACGGTGTGCTAACGGCATTCTAAAAAGTATCGATCAGAGATGCCTAAAATAGGGCCCGCAAGCCAATGTTTGCCCATTGTAACCTTTGATTTGGCCAGCCATCCCATCTAAGAGACATGAGTATGATGAAAAGGATTGGGGTAAACGAACACCGAGATCATCATTTTCTAATATGACGTAATCTTTTGTTGTTTGTTTTATTGCTGAGCTACAAAAAAACAAACTGAAATGAAATGATTCAATTAAATGTTGTAAATGAATCAGATTTTTTCAAATCTATCTTTTATTAATAGTTCCAAAATCAATTTTTTCTTTTATGATGTCAAACTCTCATGAAATGTGATTTTTTTTTTACTCATCCTCTGCTGTATTTTCTGCAGATGTGTGTAACCCTGCAGTCGTGAAGTGCAGCGACGCAGAGATCGAGAGGAAGAAGCAGCAGGCAATGGAGAGGCGGAGACTCAAGATGCTGTCCAATCAGAACCTCAGAGCTCCTTTCTGAGACGCCGTTACCATGGTGATGTACAACAAAACAGCCCAGCAGATTCTGTGTGAGTCATTGAGTCTACACCAGCACAACTGCAACTGTTTTCATTATAAGCAACAAATGTTTCCTGTTTTCTAGATTATAATGAGAACAAAGTGTCCTGCTTTACGCTGGTTGTTAGTGGATAATGTGTTGAATATTTGACTGCTTAGAAAAAAAGAAATGTTGATCAGATGCTTTGCCATTATCAGAGATCAGAGTCTGTAAATATACATTCATGCTGATATTCTCCATAGACCACCATTGATCCTCAATAGAAAATCAGGAGTCGTTGAAGTTGTCAACTCGCTTTTGTTCAAATGGCATGTAAATATAATAAATATTTTCTTTCAAATTTTATTTGATAAATTCAGCGTTCAGAATGTTCTGCGTTTCTCTCTTGTTCACTTTTTCCTATTTCAAATAATGTATAAGATACATATTTTAAATGTTCAATAATTGATTTTAATGGATTTTGAGTTTTGTCCATTTATGAGCCCTTGTTCTAAAATAAGAAGCACAGAATAATTAAAATGACTTAAAGTGAGTGATGTACAGTATTTATTGTGTTATATGTCATTGTAATTAAGCCAGTAATAAATAACACACAGTTTTTGTTTCTTATTTTCAGTTTAAAGTTTTATATGTGTAATCTGGCAACACACTAGAGGCCATAGTCTGTAGCCTCCTTGTTAGAGCAACCGACTTCCATACAAAGAATCGCCGGTTCGATTCAAGCTCAGACCGTCCGGGATTGGAGTGAGTTTTAGGCAGCTAGCGAAGTGCTATGCAAGTAAACCTTACGTCTCTGACCTCTAAAGGTGCTCTAGCAACAGACGCTAGAGGCCATGGTCTATAGCCTCCTTGTTAGAGCAACTGACTCCTATGCAAGGAATCAGCTGTTTGATCCCAGCACAGACCGGGTTGGGTGCACTAGGACTGGTGTGTTACACGTGGGGGCTCATCTGGGATTTAAACCCAGGAGCTCCTGCACCCATATATATATATATATATATATATATATATATATATATATATATATAGTGTGTGAGTGTATATATGTATATATACGGTTGAAGATAATGTTGAATAATTAGACTTTCTTTGAAATGTTAAAGGTCCCGAAAAGTAAATGCTATTTTTTTTTATTTGATGTTTGACCAATCAAAGCATCTACAGAACAAGCCAGACTCACCAAAGTCCCATGAGGTGGAGGAGTCAACAGTTTTTACATTTATGTAGATTAATATCTCTTTTACATTTTAATCCTTTATTTTTTCATATTTAATGGTGTTTGTGTGCTGCTGCGCATCCCTGTGTGTAATAAGCAGAATGTATGGGCATTTTGGACCTTCCTATCATTAACACACACTTAAAAAAAAAAAAAAAAACGACGCTTTTGACTTTAGACCAGTTTTAGGGTGCCCATGGGCCCACAAATGGGCGTGAATGCTTTTGATTTAAACAACATGGCACATTGGAATGTGAAAATGACACCTGCGCCAGGCTGCAACTGGCGTGAAAACACTCACCCTGATTGCGCTTTGCACCGGGTGTTTCTTTTTTCTGTCGAACACAAACTAAGGGTGGCTGTCCACCAAAGCCTTTTTGTGGAGCAGAGCATTTGTTTTCTGTTGTTGTCAATGGTCACTGCACCATGTTTTTATGAGTGCCTGCAGCATAGCAAGGTGCTGAGCAAGTGTTTTTCAATCAGTGCTGAACACTCAATGCTTTTTTTAGTCATTGCTAATTGAAAAACGCAGCTCCCATCGTCACTTTTGAGCTAGCCATCCAATCACAGTGGAGGAGGGGCAGGACAACACCACACAACTGTCAACAAATAATCTGAGTGTTCTTGCAGGACTCCCAGAGTTCTTCAAGATTTTTGGATTCATCTTCAATGCCTCCTCCTTCATCTTACCCCAGACATGCTCAATAATGTGCATGTCTGGAGACTGGGCTGGCCAGTCCTAGAGCACCTTGACCTTTGCTTTCAGGAACTTTGATGTGGAGGCTGAAGTATGAGGAGCGCTATCCTGCTGAAGAACTTGCCCTCTCCTGTAGTTTGTAATGTAATGGGCAGCACAAATGTCTTGATACCTCAGGCTGTTGCTCTGCAAATCTCTCGCACGCCCCCATACTGAATGTAACCTCAAACCATTATTTTTCCTCACCAAATTTGACTGATTTCTGTGAGAATCTTGGGTCCATGCTGGTTCCAAAAGGTCTTCTGCAGTATTTGTGATGATTGGGATGCAGTTCAACAGAAAAATCTACCTTCTGCCACTTTTCCCAAATGATCAACAAGAAGTCAAGTTCAAGTGCTCTTAGAACTGGGATCGATGACAAGACTTTTGTCAGGTAGTGTAGAAGTCGATGGTTACAGATTTCCGCCATTTCTCAAAATATATTTTGTGTTCAACAATAACAAAAACAGGTCTGTGAATGATGAACAAATGACAGAAGTTTTGGTTTAGCTATGCCTTTAAAAAGCTCACCTTCCTAACACCTGCAGAAACCCTAATATTAGTACCTAAAAGTACAAAAGTCTACTGCCCCAATGACCTCTTCTGCATCTCTGTTTCTAAGAGCGTTTCATGCACTTGGGCACATATATGAGTGTAAACCGAGGTGAACAGGTGTAATAGTGTGTAATGTTGTTGAGCGCGGGTCTGTTTCTCATCATGGGCTCTCTGACACCCGTGTCCTGGGACACCTGCGACACACATGAGTGCTCCTGAAAGTCGAGTCTTGTTATCAGGCTGCCGGTGTGTAACTGTAGCTGGAGCACAGAAGTATGAAAAGCCCCCGCGGGCTGAGGATGCAGTTTCAGCGGGGCAGTCGAGCGTCCCGGCTCTTACCTGGCCTGCAAGTGTTGTCTGAACTCTGATGAGGACAGCGTGAATGGAGCGTTCTGGTGTCGTACATGCACAGATTAGTGATTGTGTGTGTGTTTTGATATGGGGCTGGCCTGAGGATTACATAGCTGGAGTCAAAGGTCCACAGCTATGCTTCATTAAGCACTAGTTCACTAGCAAATACACACATTGGGTTGATGCAACTGCTGATAGTGAAGGGAAATTTGGCTTTTTGGGAAGCTTCTCTGGTGTTTAAAGGCAGGGTGTGTGGTTGTTCAAGTATTAAGGTTTTTTTGGGGGGGGATACTATCAGGAATAAATATCCGACAATTATAGATATTAGACTGTTCTAATCTTTTATATTTTACTCCTTTAATTTATCATATTACGCCACATTCACACTGTCAATGCTTGACAGAGGGCGTGTCTGAAGTTGGGGCTGACGCGATCATCATAGCAGCGTCAGCCAATGAAATTGGTTAGCAATAGGCCACTGTCTGAGCTGGTGTTTTTGCATACAGCGATCTGATTGGCTGATTCTTCCGTCGGCGCTTGAAAAGTTGAACAAGTCTCATCTTTTGCAGTGAGCAATGCCTTCGGCAACGCCTGGCGTCACCCATTCAAAGTGAATGGGAAGCCCTGTGTGAATGGGGCATTAGGGTGGCGCAGTGGGTAGCATTGTCGCCTCACAGCAAGAAGGTCGCTGGTTCAAGCCTCAGCTGAGTCAGTTGGCATTTCTGTGTGGAGTTTGCATGTTCTCCTGGTGCTCCAGTTTCCCCCACAGTCCAAAGACATGCACTATAGGTGAATTGGGTAAGCTAAATTGCCCATAGTGGGAGTGCATAGCTGTTTCCCGGTGATGGGTTGCAGCTGGAAGGGCATCCTCTGCATAAAACATATGCTGGGTTATTTGTTGGTTCTTTCTGCTGTGGAGACCCCTGATGAATAAAGGGACTAAGCCGAAAATAAAATAAATGTATGAATGAATTTTTCATATTTAAAGATGTTTGTGTGCTGCTGCGCATCCCTGTGTGTGTAATAAGCAGCATGAATGCACATTTTGGACCTTCCTATGACTAACATGCTCCTTAAATAACAATAAAAAATTTACGCTATTGATTTTAGACCAGTTTCAGTTGATCAATAGCACTATTTAAGACTGTCGACACTAAAAAAAAAAAATTCCAAAGGGAAATAATATGGCTGTTTAAGAAGCTAGTCTGCTGTTTAAAAGCAGGTTGTATGGATGTTTAATTATTATGTCGAGTTTCAGGTTTTTTTTTTAATCTTGAAAATAGTATGGAATTTCAAACCTGGAAAATGAATGTGTATATGTATGTTTTTTTTATTATTATTTGGAATTAATGTTTTAATTTATGACCCTTATCTGACTGAGGGTCCCGCATCCTAAAATGTAAACAGTTTCTTGTCTAAAGAACAAATTTATGCTGACATTAAAAATGTATGTGATAAATGAAACATAATTTGCTAAATTATATATTTTTCTAAATTTGCAATTATATATTATTACTTTAATCCATTTTTTAAGCAAATAAATAAATATTTTAAATATTATTTTAAATGTATCATTTTTAAAAATGTATTGTTTATTATAATTGTTTACATTTTTTTTTCTATGGACCCCCATTTGTAATCCCTTGTTCTAAAATGTTTAATAGACTAGAAGCTTATGGTTTGTGAGCATAGTTTATAAAAATAAAAAATAACTGGAACAGGTCGTGCAAATTCATTGATCAGAAAGACCAATCTATTGATATAGACACCGTGTATTTATATAGAAACCGAGAGCAGCATTTCTGAAGTCAGTTCTGATATGAAAAGAGAGAAATATTAGAGTATATTTATTATGAACCACCAACTTCTTTATTAAATAATAAATATTTAGATTCATATAAATTAACTTCATATTTCTTTGCTAAAACTCTTTTTATAAAATATAAAATAATTCATATTAAATTAATATCCTCCATAATAATAAAGTATTCAAATTAAGAGTCCGTAAAGTCATTTTTGTAATCATAATTGAGTAAAATAAGTGTTTTTCTATTCTAATTATGGCCTTGCAATTTTTTTGCCTCCAGTCCAAAAAGTCTCTAGTCATGTCACCCTGCAGCCCAAGACTGGTTACTCACTGAAGCTAAGCAGGGCTGAGCCTGGTCAGTACCTGGATGGGAGACCAAATGGGTTAAACTAGGTTGCTGTTGGAAGTGGTGTTAGTGAGGCCAGGAGGGGGCACTCAATCTTTGTGAGTCCTAATGCCCCAGTACAGAGAAGGGGGGCACTATACTGTTTAACTATACATTGAGCACCGTCTTTCAGATGAAACATAAAAACGAGGTCCTGACTCTCAGTGGTCATTAAAAATCCCATGTCACTTCTTGTAATGAGTAGGGGTGTAACCCTGGCGTCCCGGCCAGATTCTCTTTCTTAACTATCATGTCCTCCCAATCATCTCTTCACTATGTATAGCTGGTGTGTGTTGAGCACACAGGCACCGTTGTCCTGTGGCTGCCATCGCATCATCCAAGTGGATGCTGCACAATAGTGATGGTATTGAGAGATCTGGAGAGGGTTTTCTTCAATGCCAAACATATTAGTAATTTATTAGATACAAATGAATGATTTGATGACAGAGCTCTGGGTTACGTTACCCCAATGCAATACAAGAATTACATTCAAGAGGTTCGCAACTAACTTACATTTCCTGACTCCAGCATATATACACAACTGATATTAACAGGTGGAGTTTTGGTTTAACGTCACTTATCAGTCATTCTGCAGTCCCTTGGCTCTTTGTAACCCCCGGACATACTTCCTCTTTCTGCAACCCTTCTCTGCATACCAGAACTGAACAATTACGTGCATCTTTAATATAGTTCACAACTTCTACAAGCATCAGGACAACTTGTGACATGTCTAGACTATAGTTCTGGAACAAAGGCCCTCATCCTCAATATATTCTTATTCTGCTTTTCCCCTTGTCAGCAGTTTTTCTAAAAAGTATGCAGCACAGTAAAAAAGAGGAAGTTTGTCTGGTCAATATGTAATGTAATAAAAAAGAGAAAGATTGATTACTCTGTTGATAGTCTAAGCATTTTCCTAATAAAAAATAAAGACACAAAAGTAAAATAAATTCCTTTTTTCCCCACAATAAATATGTCAGGGTTTATTCTGCGATAACAACCTCCTGGATGGGCGACTCTGTCCCCAACACAAGCCCTAGAGGCATATGTCTATCTTTAACATGGATTGCCATCACCCCATATTGAATTTTTTCAAGGCTACACTATAATAAATGTCTGAATATTAGCAGTTTTCAGTATTTTGTGATTCATGTTTTTATTTTTACCTGTTTATTCATGCTTTTAAATTGCATTATGGGATCTTGATCTTTCTTCCAACAACATCTAACCTGGAAAATGAGTCTTTTATTGACACTTTTATTAGTTTAAAGGGCACCTAGGTTACCCCTTTTTTCAGATTTAATATAAGTCTTTTGCGTCTCTAGAATGTGTATATATACTGATTTCCAGCAGGGGGTGGTTTTGTCGTACTGCGCCTTTAAGCCGAGTTCTGCCCGCCTACTGTTTCTACATGCCTCCTCCTTCAGCTGCGTCAGACAACAGACAGACTTAAAGGAAGAAGGTCTCACTTAGCGTTTGTGAAATACTATAGTAAGAACTAAACTTTACTAATCAGTATTGTGAAGTTGCATTGATGAGTCACACACAATATCGTTACAAAGTTAACGCGCGCGAGACAGACAGACAGACAGACAGACAGACAGACAGACAGACAGACAGACAGACAGACAGACAGACAGACAGACAGACAGACAGACAGACAGACAGACAGACAGACAGACAGACAGACAGACAGACAGACAGACAGACGCACGCACGCACGCACGCACGCACGCACGCACGCACGCACGCACGCACGCACGCACGCACGCACGCACGCACGCACGCACGCACGCACGCACGCACGCACGCACGCACGCACACACGCACACACAGGCAGACAGACAGAGCGCGCTTAGCTTTGTTAAGGCTAACCTCAAGTACTGTGTGGATATCTGTTATGCTAATGTACAAAATAAACCTGATTTAACTTCCACAAACCGGGATTAAACGTCTTCTTTTATAATTGTTCTCATAATTGTACACACATACTCTGTTTTAAAACACTTTAAACATGTGAAACTTACTCTTAATCACATTTGATGATGATTGCTGATCCTAGCGAACAGAACAGAGCTTTTATTCCCGGTTGCTTTGCGTATGTCTGCCTGGTCTTGTTGACATATACAGGTGACTACCAGAACATGTTAATGCGCGCAGCTGTCAATCAATTTGGTGGGCGGGGGAATCGCACACCTACGTAATGGTGCGATCGATTTGAAAACAGCTCCAATTGGCCGACCCTTTTTTTTGTAGTTAAATTGAAACAAAAGGACTGGGTGTGTTCATATCACCCCAGTATGACGGTCTATACACTATACCAACACACAGATCTGTCCAAACAGCTTGAAAAGTAGATTTTTTACCATAGGTGCCCTTTAAAGTGATTTATTGTCTGGGTTGCTGTTGTATACGGTACAAAAACCTTGTAATACTCCACCAGTACATTTTCTGTTATCTTACAGACTTCTCTTTACATTATGTCTTGCACATTATATCATTTTAGACTACTAAACTGTCAATAAAAGTCACTAGAGTTGAACTTTCAACAGTTGACAGAGCAGAGATCGACATCCCATAATGCAACTCACAACCATAGCTAAACTGAAAATACTGAAACTAACAGATATTTCTACACATGTATCCCCGTATTGTGCTGTTCTGCTCCGAGCGTCCAGACGACTCCAAACGGAGACGGAGAACAGCTTTAAACAGAGGCAACAGGATCCTCACTGTCCTTTTGTCTCCTCGATAAACACGCTTATCAGCAGGGCCGTGTGCACCTGAGAATACACCTGAACTCCGGCTGAACCCGCTCTCCTCTCGATTCTCTCACTTTCATCAATTATTCCCCTTCCCAATCAGTACAGACACCGATACAAAATATCGCCCGCCGTCCCAGACGCTGAGCCTGAGAAAAGCCAACCTGCGGGGCCAAGACTATTGTCCTGCCAGGGCACAGATTCTGGAAGTGGATCAGTGTCCTCTGGTGTATATTCACATGTGTGTGAGGAAATAGGTCTCTCAGTGTGTGTGTGTGTGTGTGTGTGTGTGTGTGTGTGTAATTGATAGATAGCTGTAATTTGTCTGTTGTGCTTCACCTGATGCTGACTGATAGGGTTGATCTTCAATCTCTCCTGCAGAAAGATCCTATACAGGACTCAGTTTCTGTGAGGGGGAAAAAAAATGACGTGTTGGAAAATGCCTCTTGTAAATTTACACTTGGGCTTAAATTGGGTTGAGATAATTAGGTGGGACTGGTGGAGTCCTGTGGGTTGCATTTGTGAGGATTTATCATTATATTAGGATGTTATGTGAGGATATTATTATTATCTAGAAAGTGTTAATGATGTCCAGAGAACAGTAAAGTGACATTGATGAAGATTTTACACTAATTTATTATTTATACTTACACCTCATTTTCAAGGGTCAGTTCACTCCTAAAATGAATTTACTCACTATTGATTTTTCTGTTACGCAAAAGAGAAGATAATTTGAATAATGTTGTAAAAACGGTGTCGATTGACATCTATAGTAGGGGAAAAATACCATGGAAGTCAACAGCTACATTCATTCATTCATTTTCTTGTCAGCTTAGTCCCTTTATTAATCCGGGGTCGCCACAGCGGAATGAACCACCAACTTATCCATCAAGTTTTTATGCAGCGGATGCCCTTCCAGCTGCAACCCATCTCTGGGAAACATCCACACACACTACTACACTCCGGACAATTTAGCCTACCCAATTCACCTGTACCGCATGTCTTTGAACTGCGGGGGAAACCGGAGCACCCGGAGGAAACCCACGCGAAGGCAGGGAGAACATGCAAACTTCACACAGAAACGCCAACTGAGCCGAGGTTCGAACCAGCGACCTTCTTGCTGTGAGGCAACAGCACTACCTACTGCGCCACTGCTTCGCCTTTAAAAGCTACAACAATCTCTAAAATATCTCACTTGTTACTTAAACTGGTTTGGCAAGAAGGTCGCTATTTCTGTGTTGAGTTTGCATGTTCTCTCCGCGTTCGCGTGGGTTTCCCTCACAGCCCAAAGACATGCGCTATAGGTGAATTGGGTAATGAATGAGAGTGTATGGGTGTTTCACAGTGACGGGTTGCAGCTGGAAGGGCATCCACTGTGCATATGCTTAAAAAGTTGGTGGTTCATTCCGCTGTGGCGACCCCTGATTAATAAAGGGACTAAGCTGAAGGAAAATGAATGATTACTCCATGTTCTGGAATAAGCTGTAACATTTATTAAACATGATGTTAGTTTTTCTCCATTGGTTTGACTTTTCTTGAAACAGAAATTAGATTCTCAAATTCTAAGATCATTTGGCAAAACAGTGTTACAGTTTAGTAAACCATAGCTCACTTACAAAAACTCATACCTTTTCCAAAACAGTTCCCTCATGTGTCCAAACTAAATCTCCTTCTCATTTAAACAGTCAGTGTTTAAAGTGTTTCAGTGCCAAAATGCCTCGTCCCTTTAGCATTGTGGAGGCACTCAAAATGTTTAGATGTTTTTTCTTTATGCTAAAGGACCGCTAAAATATCCCTCATGTCCACCGTACAGTCTTAGCCCAGTCCTTCATTGACCATGGTTACTGTACTGTTTTTGTCTAGTTAACAGAATACAATCGTGTATAAAACTGAAAAAAGAAATAGGATTTTAGGGTAAGCGTAGCCTCTTAGAAATCTGAGGTTATTTCTTTGCTGAACGAACACGAACACACGAACGAACACACGAACACACGAACGAACACACACACACACGAACGAACACACACACACACACGAACACACACACACACACACACACTATTTTAAAGAAAGTTGCCGTAACCATTAACTGTTATTTGTGGGGAAGTCCGGGTTTACAGGTTTTCAGCTTTCTTCCAAATATCTTCTTTGGGTTTCAACAGAAGAATCCAATAAAGATGTATAATCACTTGAGGGTGAATAACCAAAATAATGCATAAGTGTTCATTTTTGGTGAACTCGACGGCCCTTTTAACGTAGTTGAGTGATTTAAAAAACTTAACGAGAATCTACACAGAACTGTTGTTTTAAAGTTTCATAGACGTAAACTAACCTTGGCACACAGTTAAATGAACAGCGGTGTCCTCGTTTGATTGCCTCCTCAGAGCGTTTGTTTGTTGTTTCTTAGCGACATCTTGTGGTAAATAAATAAACTACAGCTTGAGGGATTTTAAGGAAACTCCGTTAATAGATACATGCTCGTAAAATATTATGCTTAGCTCTATCTAAACTGGATGATAAACATATAGAAATAAAGATCAGTCGTTTACAATATTAAAAACAATAGTTTATGCAGATGAAAATGAACCAAAGTAACAGTAAATAAGCCGACATGTGTATGCTAACTATCAAAGTTAATTTTGATATTTGCTTAACACCCCCCCCCCATATATTATTATTTTAAAACAATACATGTAAGTGTGCAACGTAAACAAACTTACACCACAAAACATCACTGAAATCTCTCCGTCCTCTGCTGATACTTGCACGTTGTCGTTGTGGCGTTTTCCCGCCTGAATGTAATTTCCTGATGGAAGACGTCAGTAGCAATGTTTATGTTTGGTTAGAATTAACAGAATCAAATAGGAAAACTTTCACACTAGTAAACCAAGGAAGCATTTTCATATAATAATGGATAATATATGTTGGTCAGGGGTTAGCACCTACGCCTCACAGCAAGAAAGAAGGTTGCTTGTTTGAGTCCCTGGCTGGGTCAGTTGGCATTTCTGTGTGGAGTTTGCATGTTCTCCCCGTGTTGATGTGGGATTAGAAACTTAAATGTTTGTTTGTATGTTACTCTGACATGTTTCAGTTCTATATTTTAAGTTAAACAAATTTACCATTATCTGTTAAGTCATTTTAGTCAATGTAGCCTAAATTACTTGTATGTTTTTATTTCATCTAAACACTTTTTTTTAACAGTGCAATAAATGAGTTGTAACTACAGTAAACTGTAAAAAAAAAAAAAAAAAGAAAAGAAAAAAAAAAGTAATTTTACGGATTATTTCCGGCAGCTGGGGAAATAATGGATATTAAATTACGAAAATATAAACCGTAAAATAACAGAAATTAATTGCAGAAATATACCACAAAATAACGCATATTAAATTACAGAAATATACCGTAAAATAACAGATATTACATTAGAAATATAACTTAAAATAACAAATATTAAATTACAGAAATATACCGTAAAATAACAGACATAAAATGACAGAAATATACTGTAAAATAACGCATATTAAATTACAGAAATATACAGTAAAATAACAGAAATTACATTAGAAATATATCTTAAAATAACGAATATTAAATGACACAAATATACCGTAATATAAAGCATATTAAAAAACACAAATATACTGTAAAATAAGGGATATTAAATTACAGAAATATACCATAAAAAAACATATTAAATTAGAAATATACCATAAAATAGCAGATATTAAATGACAAAAATATACTGTAAAATAAAGGATATTAAATTAGAAATATACCGTAAAATAACAGATATTAAATTACAGAAATATACCGTAAAGTAACGCTTATTAAAAAACAGAAATATACCGTAAAATAACAGATATTAAATTACAGAAATATACCGTAAAGTAACGCTTATTAAAAAACAGAAATATACCGTAAAATAACAGATATTAAATTACAGAAATATACCGTAAAGTAACGCTTATTAAAAAACAGAAATATACCGTAAAATAACAGATTAAATTACAGAAATTTCCTTCAATTTAAGTTTCTGTAATTTAACAGAAAATATTTCACTTTTTTTTCCAGCACCCCAGCTGCTGTAAATAAATAGCTAAATATGGATTTTTTTTTTCAGTGTAGTCAACATTTCAAGTAAATCAAACCCTTTCATCAAAGTTATCCTAATACTATTCAACAACACTTATTCTTGTCTTAGTTTTGGAAAATAATTTTTGATCCTCTTCAAATGTTGACTAGCTATATCGCATAAGTCAATTAACACAAAATACTTTTAAAAGTAAAATATGAAACATAAAAACGAATAAAAAATAAAAATCTGCCATTTTGACTGGTTGTGAAAAGAACTCAGAAGGTAAGGAAAAGTATTATTAGATTGTGGTGCAAACACACAACACATTTGTACAAGTCTCAAATATTTTATTTAGCATTTTCATGAATGACATCTCAATGGTTCTCACAGCATATGACGCAGCATGCAGAGAAATGAAAGAAAGAAACAAAACGTTAAACCGAAAAGCTAAACGTTTTCATTCACTTGTATGCTTCCTTTGTCCAAAAACCCATTAGCGGTTATACAGATGGCTGTCTGACCCTCCCAGCTAAAGAATTACAAAATAGAACCGAGAGGAGCATTAATAAACACGATCTGTACAAAACAATTCAGCCAAACCATGAACGGAAATGGAGAAAAATAAAATAGTTTAAGAGGACATGAAAATAACTCAAATTAAGTTTGCTGGGAGTGACGGACACCAGAATAACTCACATTTTATTTTCATAATAATAATATGAATAAATGTAGTGAAGAATTTAAAATCATTTCCATATTTAAACAATTACCAAAAGTTTGGCAACGTCCATATAATTATATGCAACTGTCATTCAGATTATATCTCAATAGTACGATTCATATGTAAACAAGAGATCAACCCCCCTCCCTTCCAAAAAAAAAAAAAAAATCTGATCTACATGCACAACAAAATTAAAAAACCCTCCTGTAACATGCAAGCACACTTCACAAGACCTCATTGAAGGTCTTCAGGATAGACATATTCAAGCGCCGTCACCGTGCAGCAGCTGGCGCCAAAACGCCGGTTTGCGCGGGAGAATCACATTTAAAGCAAAATATGGCGGAGAGTCTGTTCAGCGCCTGCTTTGGTCTCTCCTTTTTGAACAATCGAATCCTACCTTTGAAATGATGAAGGAAAAAACACCAACCGCTGGTCAGTCAGATCCGTTTCGCCGTTTCTTCTCAGGTAAAACGATGCGAATTAAAGCTTAGAAAAAAAACCGAGCCCACAAAACACACAGTCCTTCAGTCCCCAATATACAAATATGAGCTACTAAGATCTTCACAATGCTGCCTGCAGTCAATTTGGAAATAAATTAACTGTAAATTTCTGCAAACGGTGTTCATCTGGATTCTGGATCCTCATTGTTCAGAGGTAAATTCATTGTTTATGATGTTAAAATGTTACTAAATCCAAAATACACACACACAAAGTTCAGAAAGTTTATCGATGGCACTTTTTCCATCTTACATTACTATGTGGTGTGATCTGATCCTGAACCCCTGCGCAAAAACACCATTCTTAAAAGTAAACCATACATATATATGTGCACGACTTCAAATATATTTGCTTTGTACCCTAATCTACGGCATATTCCAAAGCAAGACGGCAGGTGAACTCCCTGACAATATCACCACAGCACACGTTTTTTTGTTTTTCACATACACACACATTCTCAGTAGAAAATCTGAATTGGATTTGCGATACATCAAGCCAAAAACAGTTTGGAGATGATGAATTAGCTTGCTAATAAACTCTCCCCTGTGACAGACAGCGATTTCATTATGCAGCTCTTGTTAAATCCTGACGTTTAGGTTTCGATTGGCACTTCATGCTTGAAGCGTGTTGCACTGAAATCAAGTCACACACACATGTATTTATATATAATATAGTATATAATATCGCTCACATACACGTATTCCCTGTAGACCTAGATCATCTTTTAAAAAAAGACAGGAGCAAAATAAATACAAAAAAATTCCCCCCTTTGGAAAGAAAATACACATACGCGCACACACACACACACACTCCTCTTCTCCACTCCAGACTGAAAACGTTGGGTAGTTGACAGAGAAAACGTCCCTCTGACTGTCCGTTAATACCCGAGAATGTGGACAGAAGAATCTCATGCTCTATAACACTTAGGATGGCAGGCGTCACGAGGCTCAGGGAGAACAGACGGGCAAACCGAGGCATCATTCAGAGAAATACTTTCATTGAAAAAGAGAGGACGTAAAAAAATAGAGCGATAGAGAGAGAGAGAGAGAGAGTTAGCGGAACATCTGGAGCTGAATCTCAGAAATGGAGAAGTGAAAAAGAGGGTGTTCAGTGAAGGGCCTGTTTGGTCTCCTCACACGTCCACCACCATCTTTTTATGAATGTCTAAACCGCCAACAACCTGCAGGAGAAAAGAGTGAACAGTCAAAAAAAGAAAAGAAATGTGCAATATTCAAACTTGTTAAGTCGTGACGTATGAAATACTGTTTCCAGGTTTAAGCTGCTACTCGTTTGAATTGAGTAAAGATTTGTTTATGACCACTGTTTAGTCATATCACATATTAAAGTGATTTCATGCTGTACACAAAACTTGCTGCATCACAGACACCAGTATTTTAACAATTTATAAAAACAATGCATCACTTTCTGGCTGTCTGATTTTAGGCATGGATATATAAACTGATTTTCGAAAGTATTTCATCACTTTGTAAACGTTTATTATTACCATTTGTTGAGGTTGTTTGGAAGCTGATTTGCGTGACGTCACATTTAACAAGCGGATAACTGATTTGTATTTGTATCGTGCAACATTCTAACTAAAGCAATTATACCAAAACTAAAAACAAATACAGAAAAAAAAACAATAAGTCACTAGATGCCTAAAGTGAGAAGAGAATTAGGGAAAAACATATAACGGCAAATAGTATTTTTTATTAATATTTACTGAAATGACACAGCGGAATGAACCGCCAACTATTCCAGCATTTGTTTTACACAGCGGATGTCCTTTGGGGTGCAACCATGTGCTGGGAAACACCCATACACACTCAATTACACACATACACTATGACCAAATCAGTTCATTCAATTCACCAATAGCACATGTGTTCGGACTGTGGGGGAAACCAGAGCACCTGGAGAAAACAAACACATGGGCAGAACATGCAAACTCCACACAGGAATACCAACTGGTCCAGCCAGGACTCAAACCAGCGACTTTTCATGCAACAGTGCTAACCACTAAGCGGCCGTGTGACCCTATATATATTTTAATAACAATAATAATTACGAGATAATCAAAGCAACATGTTGGTGCAGTGGGTAGCACAATCGCCTCACAGCAAGAAGGTCGCTGGTTTGAGCCTCGGCTGGGTCAGTTGGCGTTTCTGTGTGGAGTTTGCCCGTTCTCCTCGTGTCTGTGTAGGGTGCTCCGGTTTCCCCCACAAGTCCAAAGACATGCGGTATAGGATAAATGGGTAAGCTAAATTGTCCGTAGTGTATGTGTGTGAATTAGAGTGCATGGGTGTTGCCCGATGATAGGTTGTGGCCGGAAGGGCATCCGCTGCATATGCTGAATAAGTAGGTGGTTCATTCTGCTGTGGCTACCCCTGATTAATAAAGGAACTAAGCTGAAAAGAAAATGATGTATGTATGAATGATAATCATAATTAACTATTTTATTTAACAGCAGTGAGAGAGCTAGTTTAGAGTTTAAAGTTTATCAATGGCTATTTTAATGTTTTCGAAATTACACATTTCCATAATAAAGACAACAACAATGAATAAACAATTTAAAAATCTAAATCTTTAAGATTTACTTTTGATAAATAATTCTATAGCAGCAGTAAAATTACAACACTAATGTAAAGTCAAAAATTACAAACAATTAATCAGATGACCAAAGTCATTGGTGTAAACAACAACAAAAACTGTTATACACAAGATAAAAATGTGTCACATGATAATCAAAGGGCAACAACATGCTTCAGAAATTTTGCATAGCAAATATAATAAAATAAGTGTCATAGTTTTTTATTTCTTTACTTTCCAATGGTTGAGCAAAGAGCTTTTATTTTGGTGGAAAACCACAGGGAAGTGTGTTGATAAACTCACTACAAAGTTGAGCTGGCACCAGTGTTGGGGGTAACACATTACAGTAACACAAGTTACGTAATAATATTACTTTACTTTATTACTTTAGTTAATATTATAAAACTTTAAGTAACGAGAACAGTAAAGCATTTAAGCAATAATATTTGAGTTACTTTTTCAAAATGTTACTTTTTTAGCTCAATTAAGAGGCTTTTAAAAAATAGTTTGCTGAATTAAAATTAGAGTAATGACGTTGAATCACACTCAATGAAAGAATGAGCTCCCTGCAGGAACAGACAGAAACCAAAATGGCAAAGCCTTACATTTCTCATTATTCTGAACACATGGAAGAAGAATGAGCAGTGATTTTACTGAACTAATAAGACAAAAATACAAAAGTATGTAGATCTGTATGTACGGCATGTACAGCGTCTGGAAGTTCTCAGAAGGTAACAGTATTCTATTTTTTTAAAAAGCTAAATGATGCTGTAGGTTATACAGCATGTGGTTAAATGCTGAGCTCCTCTATTTAAAAAAAGAAAAACACCCTGAAAGTTCTGAAAGAGATCAAGCCTCAAGCATGTATTAAAAAGTAATGCAGAAGTAACTCAAAATTAACATCAAGCATTACTTTCCATAAAAGGTAAGTAAGTAACACAACCAGTTACTTTTTTGGGCAGTAACTCAACATTGTAATGCATTACTTTCAAAAGTAACGATGCCCAACACTGGCTGAAGCATGTTTCAATTTTACACATGTAGAGGTGAAGTTTATATATTACTTCCCGGTGAAACAAACCACTCTAAGACACTGAAAATGCAGTTATCATACGCTGCTCAAGTTTAAATTCACAGTGAAACAAGCAGATGCAGCCTCTGAGATGTGTTAAATGAGCTCAACAATATTGCATTCTCATGCACTCAGAATAGCCACCTAACTAATTTGCATATACTTGCCAACAGTGATTTTTACTGACAATTCGGCACCTGGAGTGTTTATTTTACACCCTGATTGTAATGCATGACTGGTTCAAATGAGTTTGTGTTGAAAGCAGAAAGTGTCAGATGTTTGTTGTGACTGAAACGAGACTCACAGCGCAGAACTCCTCGAAGGATATCCTGCCGTCACCGTCCTTGTCTGCGTTGATGATGGTTTTGTCGACGATCTGCTGCAGTTGAGTGTCCTTCAGGTTATTCCCCACCATCATCTTCAGCACCTGGAACAGCTCGCCGTTGGAGATGTAGCCATCTTTGTCCATGTCGTAAATCCTGAACGCAACTGCAAAAACAAGTGAAAAAGCCGAGCAGTCATTCAGATTGTTCATATAACACTTTACCCAGTCTTCAAACTATACTGTAGCCTTTGGGCGAGCCCACTTTTTTCTAATGGGAGTGGGTGGTGATTGCTTTGATCTTGAGAGTCCCTTGCCAAGGCTATAAAACACACAGGATCACTCCGGTAAAACATAATCGCAAATTCGTAAATGAATGAAACACTATTAAAAGGGGTTGCATTTTGTCAGGTTTACCAGCTTTCAGGATTGTCTAACATGTTTACAGCAATGTCACAGTGTTTAAAAAAGAATAGTTTTGGTCTACTGTATGAAGCAAATAAAACAAAACGCATCGACACATCATTTGTTTTGGGAAATTAATAAGCAGTGTCTCAGGGTGCTTTCACATCTGTAGTTCGCTTCATTTGGTCCGGACCAAGGGAAATAAATGATACATTGTTGCATTTTCTGCCGTCTTTGGGTCGTTTTCACACCACACTGCTGGCTTTGATCTGAACCAGTTAAAACAAACCAAAATGCAGTCATCTGACAAAATCCTCATCTCTCATTGGCCAGATGTTGTTGAACATATTTCCTAAACTGCCAATCGAATGGTCAGAATTCACGTGCGGGAAAATGCCAATGAACTCCCGCAAGTAAACAAAGCGGCAGACACAAAATGTAGCTTTTTACTAAGGAGGGACGACTGCGCTGACTGATTATATGCCTGCTTTAGACAAACCATACATTTCCAGAATAAAGCACTGCTGGAAAACAATGTTTTAATGCATCGCTCGTCACTCGATGAGGCGTGAATTAATTTAGCTAAACTGCGACATGGTCATCTTGCGGAAATATTACCAACAATCCATCAGGTAATGTTTTCCCCTCTCTCTCTCTGTTGGTAAAAGGCTGTCAACAAATATTTTTCCTCCATATCCCATGATGCACAGCGCATCGGCCTACGGCAGCTGGATTAGTCCAAAAGGCGCAGTACTTTTTGTGATTGGGCCTGTTTTAGTTCGGCTCATATTCTCACCACAAACAAACCGCTCCAGGGTTCGTTTGAAAGCGTACTGAGACCACCTGTTCGAGGATGTCTCGGTACGCTTTTTAGGTCCGCTTTTGGTGCGTACTCGAGTACGATTGCTGCATTCTCACCTGCCCAAACGAACCGTACCAAGAAGGAAAACGAACTCTAGTGCGATTCAATCCAACCAAATAAGGCAGGTGTGAAAGCACCCTCAATATGAAAGTGTCTTTGACATGACTGGACTTTGCCCCTCTGACTGGACTTTGCAAAAGCCGCCTTTCCACTGCACACGACATTTGGACACAACTGTCGGAATATGCCCCCTTGTGGCAATCGCACAGAATTTTTAGTTCTGTCGTGCACCATGGGAGAGATGAAGTTCTCACACTGGCCGAAATAAAGGAGTGCAAAAGCAAGAGCCATTTTTCGCCGTGCATTCACCAAGGTTGAATGACAGAATACAAGAAACTTACAGACTGCTAAAAAATATTGGAGGGAATGTGAAGAACATTAAAAAATAATATTTCTATTACTTATTTATGAATGGAAATGTTTTTTTAAATATAGACTTTTCTGATATAAACAATAACCAATAAAACTATTTCTCATCTGGCGCGCATAAACAACACTGAAATACATCACATCCGGTCGGCCTGTAGCATACAGTCTAGTCACAGAAGGTCAAAAATTTCAACGCATCTGCAGCTCAATTCAGATCTGAATATTCCACATACGGAGATGATCGGAACACCACACTACTCTCCACTGGAAATAAATGACTTCCGGTCTGCTGCTTGTCGTGTGCAGCGGAAAGGAGGCTTTAAACAAACACTCCACTTTAAAGAATAAAAATGGGCTCATTTTGTAACTCCCTTAAGAGGTAAACAGCTTGAGTTTTACCCTTTTTGAATCCATTCAGCCGATCTCCAGGTCTGACAGGTGCACTTTTAGCTTAGCATAAATCACTGAATCTGATTAGACCACTAGCATGTCACTTAATTAAATAAAAAAAGAAAGAATTTTGATCATTTTTCTATTTATGCTATTAACTACTCTAATTATACTGTATTGCCATTGCTGTAATTATAAAAGTTGCTATTTTTCTGCAGCCAGTGCAATGATATTAACTAGCTTCAAAGAAAATAGTCCTCAACTAGTAAACAGTACTACGCAATATCATTGAGCCTGCTGAGACAGTAAAGTTCTTTTAATATTACACCAGAATTAAGAGTACAAATCCTTGCCATATCAGCATAGAAAATATACATATCTAGACAGAAACTAAATATTTTCCAAATCATATTTTAGACCCTTATAGAACATGTTTTTTACAGACTGTAATACGTAATAATATTTAATATTACATAACCTATTGTAAGAAACTAAATAGCTACTAAAACTACTAAAGAACCGAATGGATCCCTTTTAAATTACTGTGGTCCCTTATGTGGGATGATCATAATTGGAGATTTGTGGATTTTAAAAGGCAGAAACCTCTAAACCAGAGTAAATTTGTGAGATTGAAAAGCAAAAGAGACTCACAGCGGAGCTTCTGCTCCTTGTCGCCCTTCACACTGAACTGAGAAACGCCTTCAATGAACTCTGCAGGAGGGAAAGAAAAAGACAGAAAGCTATCACTCACATGCTAAAGCACAGAGCATCACTGTACCTGTACAATAACTTGAACTGGGTAAGAATAAGCACGTTTAATATTACATTTCTTAAAGGAAATAACAGTTCTTTTAATTCCACAGAGGAAAAATTTCAGGCTTTGGTTTATCAGAACAAAAATAACACACAATGCATATCACTTGCTTTGAAAACAGCAGAGGAAAAGCTAAAGTTAAGGTAACATTGTTTTTTTGACATGCAGTAAAGCTCTGCCTTATAAAAAAAGAGCTTATAATATGACCTAAAATTACTCATAATATGTGTGCACTAGTATCTAGCTAATAGTACATATTTAAGATTAAATACTAGTACTTGTTTATTTGCTATTTGTATTTATTAGATGCTCATTTATTTTAGATTGTTACTAGTATTTATTCATTACCGTCTAATAAGTCCTGGTATCTAATAAATAGTAGCAATAATAGTACTAGAATCAAATCAGTGGGTACAAGTATCAAATAAACAAGTACTACTATTTAATAGAAAAGATTTTATTTATGCATTTATTTTGATTTAATTACAGGGTTTCTACAATTTCTGCAAGTCAAATTTAAGACTTTAAGGCCATCATCAATGAAAATTTAGGACTTATACAGGGATAATCATTTAAGGATTTTTTTCTAATGGAAAAGAAAAGTTTTTTAATATTCGCAAAGAAACTCTAACTTAATTTTTTCCTAGCCTCATATTTAAAATAATGCACCAAAACAAGAAAACTCTGGTTTCATAGATGCACTTTTCTCAGCATAACATTTCTTAAAAAACAAAAACAAAGCTTAATATATGCACAGCTGTCTTCCAGGTCAGTGTCTTTACCATAAATGAAGAACTTTTAAATGGATGTTATTATAAGGAAGGTAATTAAACAATATTATTAAATAAAGGTAAAAAATAAAACCATTTAAAAGTTCTACTGAGATGGATTGCTGGTGATTGGATGATTTTGGGCCTGAATGTGTATCTTTTCATAAACAAAGAGAAAATAACACTTGTTAAAAATTATTTAAGACACGATATTTCGGTAAATTTAAGACTTTTAGGGCCAAAAATTTAGTTTTAGCAATTTAAGATCCTGCAAAAACCCTGATTTAATGGAAAATATACTAGTAAAAAATAATTGCATGAAAAAATACCAGTATGTTTTATAGACCATTTCAAAGTGGTGATGTTATTGGCTCATGATCATTTCCGTCTTGTTGTCAGACTATTTCATATCTGTGACAAGAAGCGATTCAATTATATCTTGATGTTATAACAGATATCGTAACATTATTTATCAATATGTGGTACTTTTTGAACTCTCAGAAGCTATGGAAATTTAAAATGTAACACAGGAAAAATGTCAGGACCAATGTTATTGTTTACATCCCTCAAAAGGGTCTATAGGTGAAATGTTAAAGGGGTTTGTCATCATTTAGTTTGTCAGAGCAATAAATAAATAAATGTGTGTGTGTGTGTGTGTGTGTGTGTGTGTGTGTGTGTGTGTGTGTGTGTGTGTGTGTGTGTGTGTGTGTGTGTGTGTGTGTGTTATCAAATGCTTATGGTGAAATCATTTGACCAGTCAAAATTCAGTGCTAATTTTGAAGATTATCAGATAAAATCTATCAGAATCACACATTAATTGGCAGACAGAGTTTATTTTCCGCAATAATCCAGACCCTACTGTGTTTCTTTTCCTTATCAAGCCAGGATAATGCTAACTTTTGGGTCAGTCAAGAACAATACATCTTCACAGCAGAGCTCTGTTTGAACAAAAGCATCTCAATCATGACACTAAACAAACCAGGTTTAAATGAGTAAACAGAAAACACCTTTAAAGTCGACTTCTCCGTTTCCATCTGTGTCGAATATGTCGATGACTCGCTGCACCAGCGGATTCTGTTGCAGTTCGGGCAGAGACATGAACTCCTCCACGCTGAGAGAGCCCGAGTTATCCAGGTCGAGTTTCTTAAACCGCTTTCCTAGTCTTTTAATCTCATCAGCGTCAACTGAAATAGAGACAGAGATGGACAAAAACGTTTAAAAACTTTGGTTTAATAGCCTGAACTAAGCGCAAAACAAACTGAACAAGTAAACATGCTTCGCGCACTGTTTTTGCTATAAACAGATCTTTATAAATGTCCACCTACAGCAGTTATGAGGACTGCAAAGGTCTTAAAATACACACATAACAAGCCAATACTGCATATCCAAGGCTCTCTCCATACACTTCCATCCATCTTGGCTCCCTAAAAACCCCAGTCAGAATAGCTCTTACCCAGTTTCTCCTGTCTGGCAGTCATGGTCATCTCTCAGAGGACTGCCGTTCTGCTAGTGCTCAGTGTTGTGCTGTGTGCACTCACTGCTAAACGCCCTAATCTCATTCACAAAGCCACGTGGTGCACACCTCCTGGAGATTGTTTGCTGTTAGCGCTGTGTGGTTAATCGAATTAAACTGGGGAATCACTGTGACTGAGACCGGCGATTCTCAACCTTTGTGGCTCATTTAAAGGAACACTACAGTTTTTTTTGGAAATAAGTCCTCTGAAGTAAAATAGTAGAGTTTTACCCTTTATTGGATGCACTTTTCATTTTTTATCTGTCTTAGTACACAATGTAACTACAGAGAGTCGAGTCGAGCATCTAAAATACTTGGAAATTGAAGCGAGATGCTAATGGTCTAATCCAATTCAATGATTTATGCTAAGCTAAAAGTGTTCCCACAAGAAGCAGAAATCGGGTGAATGGATTAAAAAAAAAGTTCATGGATCCCTGGAGTCCTTTAAAAGGTGAAAATAGTTTTATTAACGTTTATTTAGTTAACATTTTATGCTAAATTTTGGATACAAAATACTTCTAAATACTAATGGAACCGAGCTATCATAAGCAAAGAATGAATAATAAATTTATGTTTATTATTTTATTAAATTTTAATAAATACCAAAACGTTCATTCTTAGTTCAGACATACTAATTAGAACTTAATCTTATTTTAAGATGTAAAAAAAACATAAGCAGCGATGGGACTTCGGATCATTTTACTCAAACTCGAACCTTTGAGTCTCGTTCATTAAGATGAACAAATCCTTGAGCCATTTAGTTCATTTTGCCAAAATGGTATTAAAATGTTACAAGTTGCTTACAAACTCATCTACAACTAGCCAAAGCATTGATCACACTACAAACAAGTCAGAACTAGAATGCTAGAAAAAGAGAGATGACTTAAACCCAAGGACTCGATAAATAAACAAATCAAATCTTTTTCCGGTTCTGACAGAACATGATCTGCTCCTGTCCTTCACGTGATGAACGAACGACTCAAACCGAGGACTCGAGAGATGAAAGGATCAAATCTTTATTTGGCTCTAAATGCATGCGATTGGCTTCTGTTTTTCATGTGATGAACGAACGACTCAAACCGAGGACTCGAGAGATGAACGGATCAAATCTTTTTCAGACTCTAAATGCATTTGTTTCTGTCTTTCACATGACAGACGGACGGATGAATGAACGACTCAAACCCGAAAGACTTGAACTAATCTTCTACTCCATAGGTTCCCAACAGGGGGGTCATGGCCCACAAGGGGGCCTCAGCGAGCTTTGTGGGGTGTCGCTTCATATTTAAAAAAAATCTCAGCAGTGGACAATTAGGAGAATGATCATGTGCCTTAGTTCATTTTATCCCCTAGCTCAGCGGTCCTCAACCACCGGTCCGTGGATCAATTGGTACCGGGCCGCAAAAGAAATCATTAATTATGTTCGTTTTATTTATTATCGGAGTCTAAACAATCTTTTATTTTGAAAAGTCTTTTATTCTGAAAAATGACTGTATTCTCTTGCTTACATCTTGGTCACTTTAGCGCCCAAATTTAACCCACAAGCATAAAAATAAGTAAAAAGCAGACTTTGGAAAGTTTCTTTGCTTGGGGAAAAAGGCCCAGTGAACGACCCCCGAACTGCCAAGGAATATATCCGCAACCCACAAATCAGGTGAATCCACCATGGCTGTGCAAGAAGATCAACTGATGGAGATTGCAAATGACGGCAGCCTAGTAATAAACATATTGTTTGTATGAAAACAAAAAAATTTTGTCATCATTACTGCAAACTTATATGAGCGATTATATCATTACATGTGGAGGGGGCCTTACAATATTTTCCGGAGAAAAAGGGGGTCTCAGGCAAAAAAAAGCTTGGGAACCTCTGTTCTACTCCACCTGCACAAATATGCGCACACGCAATTGAACGAACCACTGTCTAAGAGGACTCATCAAACTCCAGTCATACAAAAGATTCGTTCAAAATAAACAAACCATTCAAGAAAAACCCATAACTAATTCCAAGCTTAATTAAATATAACATAATTTTAATAATTTAAAGTTCCATATAACACTCTAGATAAGCAAGTTATAGTATACTAGGAGGGAAAAACAGAACAAAAGATCTGGGTCTCAAGAATCAAGAGGACAGTGAAGTTCAGTTACCAAGTACAATAACACAATATTAAAGCTGACTTGATCCCAAAATAGCTGCATAAAGAAAGAAAACAGCAGTCTGAGAGCCAGTCACAACTAAAGCAGATGTTTCACGCACACACCTCATTACTGTTGAGTACTACCAATTAGATACGAGAGAAGTAACTTTGTGCTATTTCCAGCTTGTGGGCACTTCCCAGATTACCCTAAAGCAGATGATGCAACCGCTTATTCTTCATATCTAATAATATGCCACGGATTAACCCTGATACGGCTAGCGAGAGCCAATGTGTGTCACTGAACCAGGCGACTGTTTTACACCACCATGCATCTGTCATACACCAAGACGGCAGTGATGAATGCAGGTTTGCATCACCTGAGGTTGCATTCAAAGCAGCAAAAGAATGAAAATGTTCAGTATTTGGCATCAGAATCGGCTGTTGCATCACTGAGCCACAGCATTTAAACGATGTAGAGAGGGGAACATATTTATAGATCAGTCGGGTTGATCTGTAATGGCTCTCTGAAAGACCCATAGCAACAGCCTGAGGGAAAGCAGCAGTGCACATGCTCATTAGTCACAGAAATGTGTCAATTTATGCAATTCCACTTGTGCGGCAGAATTTTTTGGGTTTAATTAATGGTACAACTGATCAATTTTGAGTTGATTTCATGACTTTTACTGACTAATAAGCTGAACATTGTATTCTGTATATAATTAAACATACAGTTAAAGTCAAAATTATTGCGCATTGCCGTGCATTTATACTTCTGTGCGCTGTTTGTATTCGTCTGTAGTAGCACTTCCGAAACGCTAGCTGGCAGTGAGGTGTTTATGTTCCTTGTGTCGAGTTTCTTCACTGATGTTTTTGTTCTTTCTGAATCCTCCCTTATGTTCAAGTGGCTCAAATTTGCTCAATTTGAGGTAGGAACCGGCGGATGTGCTACAATTTTAACCATGAGGTAAACACAAAACAAAACTTTCCATCTGGAGCTCCTTCACTGGACTTGACACTTGTAAACACTCGCTTCAAAAGACTCTCGGTCCCGCCCACACTCGTCAGCACTACCAAGCTGACCAATCACAAAGCTTGCGCTAAGCGTCGTTCAGGTGCGCGTTAGCAATGCCGATGGCCACGGCGAGGGCTGTGCCATAGCATACGCGTGCGCTTGACGTATAAATCAGCCTTTAGCTAACACTGTTTTATGGTTAGGAGGTAAAACATTTCTGTTTCTCTCAATATATATTCCTTTATATAAATTAAGACCATGACATGTAAATTTGTGTATATTCTGACAGCAAAACAACACAAACAAGAAATGCCACAAATTTTTAAAAATGTCACCACAAAAATCAGTCAATTTAGGCTGCAATAATCAAACTTTTTTAGCAAAAATAATAATGAATAAAAAATAAATGGCAAAATTCAGCCATTCAGCATTTGATTGCTGATAGATAAGTGAGAAAATAATTTAATTAGCAATGGAAAAATAGCCCAACAAAAACAAACAAAACACATGAAACAATGTGGAAAAAACAAATATCAGTAAAGAAAACAATAAATTGAGGAAAGCAAAGTCAAATTTAAAGTGACAAACAAAGTCCCTGATTTTAGACAAATACAAAGAAAAAAAAACTTTTTTATATAATACTTTCAATATCTAGGGCTGCATGATATAGTAAAAAAGGACATTATTTTGTTTTTCTGCAATATATAATCCAATCATTTTACAAGATGACTTAATTCATGATTTAACATCATGATGATTTTGTAGGCAAGCACATTTGCATAAAATATACAAAATGACTAAAAATATACTAAATAAAGTGAATTAAAGCACAGATGAAAACAAAACTAAGATAAAAATAAATGAATAAATAAATAAATAGTTTTATCTGGAGTCTAACAGTATTGAGGTACAAAAAAAGCTATATAATAATAATAATCAATAATCAAATGTAAAACATCACCGTATAGTCTTCATTCTATTTATTCTCAAGGAAATTGTACAGTCAAACGCCTAAAAAACACATCTAAATAAAAATCTTTCACACTATTATAGTGTCATGAACTGTGTTTGTTGGTTAATTATAATCCCAATTTGGCATTTTAGATCCTGTGATGTGACTATTGCAGATGTGCACATTGAGATATCGATGCTGAAACGATATATTGTGCAGCTCTATCTGGAAAAGACAAAAATAAAATAAAATAAAAAAAAAATCCAGAATATTCCAGAAATTCCCTGACCTGCAGGAAACCTGTTAATCCAAATGTATCTGGTCTACAAACACGATTCTGGATGATGCCACAAAAGCATTGGGTTACAGCAGTTGCTAACCGGAGGCTTTCTGATGTCCTTGTGGTTGCCAGGCAGCCATTTGACCAACAGGTGGCTCAGTTTCACAGCCACTCGTTCATTATTACCATTAGAGATTAATTACTGTAGGCTTCTCATTGGGCAGCGAGACCTACTGGGAATGATGCCATCAATCTTTGACTTTTGACCTCCCTCTGTGCTCATCATTATTAGACTGCAGGAGGATCAACCAATCGCCGGATAGTGCCTCAAATCTTGCTTTACATGCTTTCACCCTTTAAGAAGAAAGCTTCTTGTCCACTTGATATCAGGCTGACAAAAAACATCTTAAAGGGATAGCTCATGGTTATATAGTTGACATCCTTTACTAACTCTCTGCTTGTTCCAAACCAATTATATTCATTTTCCTTCGGCTTAGTCCCTTATTTATCACAGGTTGCCACAACGGAATGAACAGACATATATTCTGGCATATGTTTTACACAGCGGATGCCCTTCCAGTCACAACCCAGAACTGGGAAACACCCATACACACTCATTCACACACACTACGGACAATTTCGTTTATTCAATTCACCCATAGTACATGTCTTTGGACTCTGGGAGAAATTTTAAAGATTGTTGCAGCCGTTGGCTTCCATGGTATTTTTCCCCTACTATTCACCTTATTCTTTGCCGACGAGCGGGCGCTGCCATTTGAACCTTTTTGTCACGAGACTTCCGGTCTCATTCACTTCCATTCATTTTCAGACATTAAAAACTGCTCGTTTCACTGTTTGATGTTGCAAACTGACATTTCCTTGTTATACTATTCTACTTGGTCTGTTTAGTCATGCAAACATTTGTTTGTAGAGCAAGTAGTTTGACTGTTTTTTGCCATTTATTATTCCTAGTCATTTCCCCTATAGGCGACTAAAACAGAAGTTCTAAGACAATCACGAAAACAGGCGCACTTCCGCATTTTAGAATAAGGTCAATAGATGGCAATTGCCACAGTTTTTCCAACGTTATTCAAATTATCTTCTTTTTTGTAGAACAAAAAAACAATGAGTAAATAAATCTTTAGAGTGAACTAACCCTTTAATACGAGGTGTAAACAGGCTGATGCTCAAATACACAGAAAGAAATTTGTGTAAAATCTTCATCAGCTATTAGAAACAACAGTCACCAATGAAAGAAGCAGTCTCTATTTGCAGATTATGAAGTAATGGAAATTCATTACCTAAATTGACAGTTCACCAAAAAAACTAAATTCTTTATCTTCTTTTGTGGTTGTTAAATGTTTACTATCCCCTTTAAATGACTGCAAATCCTTTGTTTGCAGATTTTTTTTCCATTTAACGAACATTCTTAAATTGAAAAGGTATAAACGCTCACTTAAAGGGATGCATTTGATTCATGTTTTATTGCCTTACCAGCAGCATTGGCTATATTCATGGCAACACTTGAAGTAAATATTCAATATATAATTCACAATCATAACTGTTTCTCAAGCGTTCATTTTACAAAACAAATGTTCAATTAACAACAACACTGATATTAAGTCATATAAGTTGCGTATATTTGATCAATGACATACCCTAAAATTCCTTCATGAGAGACCTTTTGAAACATTTCATTTAAGATATTTTCTGAATAAAAACATTCTATAATATTATTTAAAAATATACTGTTTATTCTAACTTATAGGGATAGTTCACTACGAACTTTAAAATTCTATCATCATTTGGTCACCCTTCATTTATTCCAAACCTTTACGAGTTTCTTTTGCTGAACAAAAAATATTTTTTGAAGATTGTTGTAGTCATTGACTTTTATAGGATTTTACTACTATATTATTTACTACTATAGACGTCAATCACCACAGTTTTTCCAACAGTATTCAAATGATCCTTTTTCGTAGAACAAAAAAAACAAAAAAACAGTGAGTAAATAAATTTTTAAAGTAAACTAACCCTTTAATACGAGGTGTAAACAGGCTGATGCTCAAATACACAGAAAGAAATTAGTGAAAAATCTTCATCAGCTATTAGAAACAACAGTCACCAATTAAAGAAGTAGTCTCTATTTGCAGAAAGATTATGAAGTAATGAGAATTCATTACCTAAATGGACAGTTCACCAAAAAAAAAAAAAATTCTTTAATTTATCTTCTTTTGTGGTTGTTAAATTTTTACTATCCGCTTTAAATGACTGCAAATGTTTGGTTTGCAGATTTTTTTTTTTTTTTACAATCAATGGACATTCGTAAATTGAAAAGGTCTAAACGCTCACTTAAAAGAGATGCATGTATGTTATTCAAGTTTTAATGCCATACTAACCGCATTGGCTATAGTCATGACAACACTTGTAGTAAAGATTCAATATATAATTCACAAAACAAGTATTAAAATAGCAGCACGGTGGCGCAGTGGGTATCACAATCGCCTCACAGCAAGAAGGTTGCTAGTTTGAGCCTCAGCTGGGTCAGATGGCATTTCTGTGTGGAGTTTGCATGTTTTCCCCATGTTGGCATGGGTTTCCTCCAGGTACTCCGGTTTCCCCAAGTCCAAAAACATGTGGTAAAGGTGAATTGGGTAAGCTAAAATGACTGTGGTGTATGTGTGTATGGATGTTTCCCAGTGATGGGTTTCAGCTGGGAGGGCATCCCCTGCTAAAACATATGCGGGATAAGTTGGTGGTTCATTCCGTTGTGGTGATCCCAGATTAATAAAGAGACTAAAGAAAGGAATGAACATTAAAATGACAACAACACTGATATTCAACTATATAAGTTGCTTAAATTTGATCAATGACAAATACTCTAAAATTCCTCCATGAGAGACCCTTTGAAACATTTTCCTTAAGATATTTCCTGAATAAAAACGTTCAATAGTATCATTTAAAAATATTCTGTACATTCTCACTTAAAGGGATAGTTCACGACAAAATTTTAATTCCGTCATTATTTGGTCACCCTAAACTTGTTCCAAAAAATGTTTCTGTTCAACAGGAGAGATGATACTTTGAAGAAATCTGAAAACCTGTAACCATTGAATTACTTAGTATTTGTTTATCCTTTTATGGAAGTCGATGATTACAGGTATCAGTTTTCTTCATAATATTTTTAGTGTTCAAAAATGACAATTTAAATTGAATAAAATAAAAAGCTACAAAGTCAAACTCAATGTCAGCTTTATTGTCAATCCAACCACATGTACAGGACAGAGCGAATCGAAATTGTGTCACTCTCAGACCCTATAGGTGTCTAACATATAATATTAATACAAAAAGTAGAATTTTAAAAAGAAATCACAAAAAATACAATTACACAAATAATATAATCTAAAAATATAAGTAAAAAATACAAATTTATAAACAACACATTTACACTTACGGGACATGGCAAGGAGTGCAAACCATATTATACCTAGCGTGAGTATATGATGAGTACCTTTTCTTTTTTGGGTGAACTTTCCCTTTAAATCTTTTTAACACTATTTACTATGTCTAAAGCAGCGGACACAAACCACATAAAAAAAGAAACTATTAAAACAGGATCAACACCTCATGTTCTTCTGCCCACCCCCACCAACTCTAAAAATAAACCAGCTCTTCCTGCGGCCCAGAGACTAACCTTTACCAACTGAAGCCATTTATAGCCCTCACTTTCACAGAAGCACCCTGTCTGGTCTGGTCACATTAGCGCTGGACTACCTCCAAACCTGGAAAGCCCTGCTGATCCAAGGGATGCCCTCTTACTCATGTCTTAAGATCCAGATGCCTCCAGCATGCACGGGTGTTTATAGCACCAAAATGGACTGAGAGCTTATTCTATACACCCAAGACCTGCTAACGTACTTAATAGTCACAGTGCATGTGTGTGTTTATGTGGAGGAGTTAATGCTACCATAAAAACAGAATGCTGTGCAATAAAGCTTAAAGGTCCCCTGATTTAGTTTCATTAGTTTACTGCCACATTGGCAACTTATGGCTATTTAATGGCAAGATCAATACAGATATACATTAAGACATTAGATTTGATTTTTCAGTTCTATATGTATGCTAAAAATGTTTCCTGAAGTGCTTTAAAATGCACAAAAAAAAATCTTTACGCAGATTTTTAGCCCATTGAATCCCTTAATTTACAGTTTTTAAATTAATTTCAGTAATATTATTAGCTAATATAAAAAATGTTCATATGATTTATTTACAGTAAGTTTAGTAGATAGTATTATCTAGTAGTTTAGTATTTTACAGTATCTTTTAGTAGATATATTATAAAAGGAACTTAAAAGGAATTAAGTGGATCTAATTGGATTTGCATTGTAAACATTAAATAAAAGTTAAAAAGGTATTACTTTTTTATTTCATATATTACGTTTTAAGTTATGAAACTCCCAAAATCGTTCTTCCAAAATTCTCTGCAGAAACAGCAAAAAATATCAGCAGATTCTGTCTGGCCCTAGAGATAGCTGCGACAGGAATATGCGAAAGCGTTGCGCCACTTTAACTTTCCATTAAAGGAGCTTTGTTTGAGCTAGATGCTAACGGTCTAATCCGAATCATCTTTAATGCCTCCTCCTTCATCTTACCCCAGACATGCTCAATCATTTTCCTTAACCTTGACTGATTTCTGTGAGAATCTTGGGTCCATGCGGGTCTTCTGCAGTTATTTGTGATGATTGCGATGCAGATAGCAAAATCTACCTTCTGCTAATTTTTCCAAATGATCAACTAGCAGTATTATTTGTTGCTTTTAAAACTGAGATCAACAACAAGACTTCAGACAGTTAGTTTATGATAAGAAAACAGTCTAATATACTTACAGTGTGAGCACATCTCCAAGGGATAACTCGCCTCATTTCCCTGTAGAAAGAAAACAAGAGTCTGAATCAGCATGACCACGCACCCGAAATGTCACTTATCAATCCCACATTTACTGTAAAGCTGGTCAGAAATTGCCAACAAATGTACCTCACCCAAGCACGATATATACAGATGTAGTCAGACTTATTTGTGAAATTGTCATTCTTTTAAAATTATTTCCAACGTGTTGCTTAACAGATTTTTCCCCAACACATTTTTAAACATAATCGTTTTTTTAATAACTAATTTATTGTCTTTGCCATGATCACAGTTAATGATATTTTTTATGGATATTTTTGAGATATTAATAGTCAATTTCAAGTGCAATTTAAAGACATAACTAGGTTATTTAGGTTAACTAGGACAAAAGTGGCTTGTTTTGTAACCAATTGGGATAAAAAACCTTACAAAATTGACCTTAAATTGTTTTTAAAAAATAATAAAAACTGATTTTATTGCAGCCAAACAAAAAAAATAAGGCTTTCCAAAAGAAAAAAATATATAGGAGATTATCACATTATTGCATTAAAATCCCTTGAGAAATATTTGAAAACGAATATAAAGTTCACAGGAGGGCTACTAATTTGGACTTCCACTGTATATAAAATAAGCTACTGTTTAGTCTAATGAAACAAGGTTTTGTTTGTCCTCTCTACATGCCATGTAGCTGTCAACAGAGTCACAAGGTGAAAGGCTCCTCAGAGTCACCACTGTGGCACTTAACGTGTTTTCGTTAAGTAGCTAATCAGATTTGAAGAGCCAGTTTACCTGCTGCTACGGGGCACTAAGAACAGATTTTAAAACTGGATTGTGTTTTATTGTAGATGTAAACATACACCAAACAGACACTAGAATCAATTAGCACATTAGCAAGCATACTAAAAGGGAAACAACAGCATCCTATATTGATGAGTCGATTGATTTTACTCGTACCGATATCCACATCTAAAGCAAATGATGGCTGAATTGTCGATATTTATACTACATTCCAACTTTTCAAAAATCCCATTGAAATGTTTTTGAAAGTAGTCTGCAGACTTTGTGTTTTAAAGTAGTCTAATAGACATCTAACAGACGTCTAAACATAGACAGCTTTGTTAATACAAGACTACATTTAGTCCAAAAGATTGTGTTGCATTATATACTTGCATTTTGCAACACTCCCTGCAAGCTTTTTTGTTTTTTAAAGATGTCTAAGTGACATCTAAACATGCCGTGGTTTATACAACTACATTTGGTCTGACAATGGAAATCTAATAGATGTCTAAGAATAGACCAAAACTAGACAAGTAATCAGGAATGAATGACCACACACAGATAGTCCACTATTCTTAAGACGTCTATTCATTCTGACAGCCCAAATTTAGCCATGTTTAGATGTCTATTCATCAAACAATTGCTTATTGGATTTGTTTTAAAAAATTCCAGGGATGAGAAGTTTGCGTGACTTATTTGAGGACCGGGCGGGAGACGTGCGATTTCCAGGAGATTATCACTGGTTTGCAGGCATTATGAGTCCCACAAATCTATAGAAACTCCCGGAAGTCCTGGGACACTTGGGATGTCTGAATATCACGTTTTAAAGGGCCATGAAACCCCCTCGATTCAGCAGGGTGTTTTCACACCTCTACTTTGGAAAAAGTCAGAAAAGTGGGCGTGTCCAGCTCTGTTTAGGGGGGAGTGTCGGAGGAAGAAAAGTGGGATGGTGTGGGAGTGTCTATTTGGGCACGCGCAAGTTTCAGAGTCAAAATACACACAAACACACAGGAGAAAGTGAGGGTGTTTAACCTACATGGACATGTGTAGTCGAATTATTTGCCAAATTATTAAATGGGTGACTTTAACTGCAGTTTGGCTCTTTTATTCAGGGAATTCATTCATGCCCCTCGCGACAAACGAGATATTTAATTCGAGGAACTGCTCTAAGCGTGTATTTTTCATGCAATGTTTGATACCGCACGGCGAATGAGAGAAAAAAACCCTCCGCATTTCCCGGAAACTTAGATGCACACGGCAGGTAGCGTCAGAAAGTCGCGTGTGTTATTCCGGTCACAAAATGCGGTAAAAACCCTACACGAGGTTAAAGTTTGGTTGTGGTGCGATACGAACAAACTGAATAAACAAAGAGCACTGGTCGCTCACTTACCAAATCTGTAAAGACAGGACAATCACCAGCAACTAGAGCCGCGTCTTTATGAAGAGAATACTACAAGGGAATCCGGATCTCAGCGTTTGCAGATGAGAACAGCTCTAAGGTAAACAATAATCCTCCTTAGACACGTAAGTTATTGTTGTCGAGCATCGCGTACACTGTAATCCACACGTGAGTCTGAGCTCTCACAGAGAGAAAACGAAACTTAACTGTAGCAAACTATAAAAGCAACACTTCACGCTTGTTTTGCCAACACAACGTGGTGTGTCTGTAGTCTAAGCACTGTGACAGTAATGAATATTAATGAAGTTGCACAATAGAGCGCGCTGATTGGTTTGAACCAAGCCTTACTCATGCATTAATGCATCACACTGTAAGACGTAATAAGACACACTCTGGTACAGACTCCCAGTCTGCACGCTGGAATACACGCTATTATGTCATGACCGTGACGCAGCTTCAAAAATTAGTTTCAAACCGGAAGTACGAATTTGCTTGAAATAACGCAAAAACAACCAATTTACACTTTTTAGTGAAATATAGGTGTCCTAATAGTGTTTTTAGCAGTGTGGGACACATATCCGACTGTCAACAGCTCAAATAATGTGTTTTGGTGTTTCGTGACACTTTAACGACTGTAGTGAGATGCGATTCAGCGGTACAACCTTCATAAACTTTCCAACATGCACAGCTCTCTGCCAGGAGCTCGGAAGAGGGCATGACAGCGTGTGGCTCTGTGTGTGTGGCTGTGTGTGGTCACGTGATGTGCGTTTTCAGCGGATGGAGGGCTGTTCAAAAATGCTAGGTAAAACAGTGTGGATGTGGATTATTTTTGTTCTAAAATGCCAATTTAACACAAAGACGTATTAGTGCAAACGGCCCGAGTGTGTATTTTTCGCCAGCGGGTTTGTGATGGGGGCGGGGCGATGGATTGCAGTGCTGGCTCAGCATCGTGTTGTCTATTGGCCCACTTATAAGTCTACATTTGGTCAGTCAGTGAAAATTGAACAGACGTCTAAGAATAGCCCAAAACTATGATAGTGATCAGGAATTGAATGACTACACTCAGTCTAGTCTACTATTCTCAGACATCTATTAGATGTTTTTCTGACTGCCCAAAATTATCTATGTTTAGATGTCTATTAGACATCTATTATTCATCACAAAACTGCTTGGTGGACTTAAAAAAAAAAAAACTATATTAAATGGTGACAAAAAAAATTTCACAGAGTATTACAACACTCCCAACAAGCCGTTTTGTGTTTTAAAGAAGTCTAATAGACATCTAATAGACGTCTAAACATAGACAAGGCTACATTTGGCCTGAGTGAAAACCTAATAGACATTCAAGAACAGCCCAAAACTAGACTTGTCCTAGACATCTATTAGATATTTTTCTGATAGCCGAAATTTAGATGTCTATTAGACGTCTATTCACCACAAAATTGCTTGCTGGGCTTTAAAAAAAGAGACTGGTTCATTTATAGTCAAAGAAAACTCAATCAAAAACTTGATAACAGTTGGCAAAAATGTACATAATATAATGCAAACACTTTCTTTATGTAAATAGGTCACTTCATCTGCCCAACCGATGATGTCAACACCACACATATGCAAATAAGGGTGTTTCAGGAGTTTAGTATAAATGGTCCGCATTTAAAAAAAATCTTCATTAACCTCACATAAATTTTGAGCAGTGTTAAACATGAAGCAAGATAAGCAAGGATTTTGTTTATTAGGGGTTTAAAATGGTTAATTATTTCAAGTCTGAAATGTCCTTGATACCATCCAGGCACTTCTTTGTTATACTACTATTAGAGTAGAAATGCAAACTGCAATCAGCCAGTTTAGAAATCAGGCCAGCCTATGATCATCACCACCCTCTTTCAGCACACTGGGACATGCAGAAATAGCAGGAGACAGAGAAAAGAGGAGAATTTACCATGACAGAGAGATGGAAGTTGAGAAGAAGAGGAAGAAAAGACCAATGAAGAGACGCGAATGGGGACAGCAGTGCTAAAAAACATTCTATCTATTATTAAAGCACTTCTGCCCTCAAAAAATGTTAAAAGATTGAAATTATTAAAATGGGTATACTATCATTGCAAAGTTTGGGGTAAGAATGAATTTCACAAAAATGATTATGATTTTTACAAAATATTTTAATATTTTAATTGTTAAAATGTTGTAATTATTATTATACAAATATATCAGTTTTTATACAAATTTTTACTTTTTTTATATTTACCAAATTATTTTAATTATAAAAGATCTTGACAACTGTTTTTCACATAAAAAAAAAGAAATTACATTTTTTTAAATTGGACTAAAAAATAATACTAAACTAAATAATAAATGTTTATTTGGTAACATATCTAAGAAATAGACTAAATCCAGCTGTAACATTACATCATAGAATTTAACAACACTCCTAAATATATTTGAAAATCTTTTTCAGCACAGTTTTCAGATGACAAAACAAAAGATACGAACAGAAGGCAAGATTTTAGCCAGTAGGCGTGACGTCCTGAACAAAAACCAGTTGTTTCCCACTGGCTAGTGGGTTGATAAAATCAAGAGTTGTGTGCCGAAGGCCTGTTCTGACTTGCAACTCAATGTAGAGCAGAACAGATAAACTAGGACATCACCGTGCCTAGAAACTTCTACCGCAACTTCCAGAATATCTAGAGCTCGCTATTAGAGTTTATAGCCTAGTTTTGGAGCATTTCACAAGGGTAAATGAAAAAGAATATCCTAAAAAACACTGAAGTGCTACAATTGTATTCTAATATTAAAATTCATCCACACTTAAAGGGATAGTTCACCCAAAAATGAAAATTTCCAATTAACTTAGTCACTCAAAGGTCATCCAAGATGTAGGTGCTATCTTCAGTAGAAAATTTAAAATTCGTGGTTCTTGTTGATTCATATAATGACAGGGAATGGTGACCGGTTCAATGTACACTGACCGGCCACTTTTTTAGGTATGCACAATATTGCAAATTTCTGATCAGCCAATCACATGGCAGCAACTCAATGCATTTAGGCATGTAGACATAGACAAGACGATCTGCTGCAGTTCAAAGCGAGCATCAGAATGAGGAAGAAAGGTGATTTAGAACTAGGTGACATTGAACTAGCCATGGTTGTTGGTGCCAGACTGGCTAGTGCGTGTACTAGTATAGTGTACCTAATAAAGTGGCCGGTGAGTGTACATCAAAAGTACAATAATACAACAAGAATCACCAAAGACCACAAACTCAGCTCAAAATCTTCTTTACTGTTCTACTGAAGAAGAAAAAAAGCCACCTACATCATGGATGACATTGTGGGTGAGCAAATTAACAGGAAATCTTAATTTTGAGGTGAACTATCCCTTTAAGAGGAGGTAGTAAAAGAGGTGTATATTGTATGCATAAGTTTACACGTATGGTTTGGAAGTAGATTAAACCAGCAGGTCACTAATGTACTGTATGCAAACACAGCCACTTTAGTCTCTCTCTCGCTAAAATTAGTAAACGCACTCACATGCACTAGAAACAGCCAGTGTTTTGCTACAGCTAGTATAGGTTAGCTGAGGTTGAGTGGCTGTGCTATTTTAACTTTAGTAATGGAGAGACAGCAAATTAACTTAAAGTGGATTGAGGGTTTAGGATTACTTCATCTGGTTATATGGTCAAAAGCTTGCGCAAGCAAAGAAAGACACCTAAAAAGACGGAGGAAATGGAATTAAAATGACACGTTGGATAGAACGTAACAGAATGTAATAGAATGTTCCGTTGCGCTACACTTTATGACATTACTGCATTTTCAATCACTGCCAACATCCAATCAGGACTTTCCTTCAGCACACATCTATTAAGGAGGATCATCTGAGCCAATTGGCATCTGGACAGACATCTTTATTTTCATTACCAAAGCATTTTTTCAGTGAGAAAACCCATGTTTTCAGCCTTCTGTTTGAAGAAGTTCTTTAATAGCTGTCTGAAGCTGTTTTAAAGGGATAGTTCAACCAAAAACATACATTTACTCACTGTTTAGTGGTTCCAAACCTTTAAGTTTCTTTCTTCTGTTAAACACGAAATAAGATATTTTAAAGAGAACTGAAAACATGTAATTATTGACCTTCATAGTGGGAAATCAAATACAATATGGATGTCAGATTACAGATTTTCAGCTTTCTTCAAAATAGCTTTGTGTGTGTGTGTGTGTGTGTGTGTGTGTGTGTGTGTGTGTGTGTGTGTGTGTGTGTGTAAATTCTCATTTTTGGGTGAACTATACCCTTTTTTTTTCAGGGAATGTAATAATGGAAAATGAACACACAAATCACGCTTGTATCTCTAAACATGAAGTCAACTATTTATTTTTAGCGCTGCCTACCCATATTTTAGCCCCTCCTACTCCAATGAAACACCAACAATATTGTAATTCATTCAATCTGCCTATAAGATCTGAAAATGGCTGCTTATTTATTGTATGTATGTACCAAATGAATTCACCTTTACGGCTGATTTATACTTCTTTTTGCGTTTGGTCTGGCACAGCCTTCACAGGGTCGCAGACCCCTCACCTTTCAAAAATTTTTAACTACACGTTGCAACGACGCAAGCTCTGTGATTGGTCGGCTTGTTAACGTTGTTGAGTGTGGGCGGGGCCAACAAGCCCAATGGAGCAATTGTTTACAAGAGTGGAGTCCCGTGAAGGAGCTCCAGATGGAAACTTTTGTTTTGTGTTTACCTTATGAATAAAGCTGTTGCACAAACACCTTTTTGCCTCTAAATGAGCGAGTTTAAGTTACTCAACACTAAGGAACATAAAAAGTACTGCCCGCAAGCATTTCGGAAGTGTTATCGCAGAGCAACACAAACAGTACGCGGAAGAATAAATGCATAGCTACGCACAAGGCATGCACCGTGGGTCACTAAACGCAGAAGTATAAATCAGCCTTTACTTAAACCAAATTAGGGTAAAAGATGGACCTATTTGGACATATTTTTCCATATTTTACCCAAATTTAGATTGAAACAACTTAGCATGTTATACATTGGGCATTTCTCCAGTAATTTCTTTAATTGGATGCAAAAACAGAAGAAATTATTTTACTATGTATGTTTCATTGCAATTTAAAAATGATTGATCATTCATTCATTCTTTTTACGGCTTAGTCCCTTTATTATTCTGGGGTAACCAGCATATGTTTCAAACAGCGGACGCCCTTCCAGCTGCAACTCAGTACTGGGAAACCCCCACAAGCTCTTGCATTTACCCATATACACCACGGCCAATTTAGCTCATTCAATTCACCTGCGCTGCATGTCTTTCGACTGTGGAGGAAACCGGAACACCCGGAGGAAACCCACACCAACACGGGAGAACATGCAAACTCCACACAGAAATGCCAACTGGCCCAGCCAAGGCTCGAACCAGCGACCTTCTTGCTGTGAGGCGACAACGCTACCCACTGTGCCACCCAATGATTAATCAATACTACAAAATAACTGTTTAAGAAACAACAATTCCCATGCAAAGTTGATGAAAATATAGTGTTAATTGGCTTTTATTTATGAAGATAACCTAAGATAATCAATATTGGCGTGAATGATTTAGGATCAGGCTTAAAAATTACTTTATATAGAATCTTTATGCATTAAATTCAGCATATTTGTATATATTTTCCCTATTAAAAAATGCATTGCTCTTTGTATATTTGTTTATTAAGCCAATTAGTAACTAACAACATGTACGTTTAGCTTTTCTTAATGCATTTTTTTTCATGTCAAAACCTATGCCACTTTTACACCATGATCAGCACAGGAAATGTGTAAAAGATCCTGTCTGATTATGTCTGGGCTTGATCGCAAGACAACACAGAGGAAATCTTCAGGTCTTAATTCATTTGACGATTTTCTAGGGATGGTAGTGTCTGGAACTAGGCTAAATCTGGATCAGAGAAGCAAGTCCTTGAAGAATCTAATGCATCCCAAGTATGCACACTTTTCTATTCTTTGGATCGACCAACACCGAGCTTCTTCTTTTAGGGTGATTTGTGCTGACACACAGATATGCAGACTGAAATTCTCCTGTTAACTGATACCAGCAGCTGATTAAAAGTGTTCATTACTAGGGGTGTAACGATACACCAAATGGTTCGGTTCGGTTCAGTTTTGGAGCCACGGTTTGGTTCGGTTTCTGTTTGCTCTGGGGTTAGGGTTGATGTCATCTTTACAGCAATGCTAAGGAACAATAGATTCACTTAATAACAAGAACATCTAAACTTTTTTCTTTATTAATTTTGCCATCACATGTTAGTACAGTCAGGATACCCGAGTAAACAACACAAATTAAATAAATACCTCCAACATAGACTAGTCAGAAAAAACTATTTTCAGTATAGGGAAGAATGCGGCGCACGGCGCTAAATGCCTTTTTTTTCTTTTCATCAGTTTTTAGCGAGGTAAGAGGTTTTTAATGAGTTAGAATTGTTTTGTTATATTTCTTTCTTTTGTTTGGCTTTACTGTCACCTTATTCGAGTTTAACTGATTTTGTCTGAAACTTTGTTTAAATTTGCTAGTTTATTATATTATTTTTATTAGTGTAAATATTTTTCTTTTTAGTATATATTTGGGTATTATTCTGGTTTCACTTTTGTACATTAAATGAATTTTGTTGGCAGTTCTGTTGTCAGTCTTTTGCTTACACCCTTGTATTGTGAAATTATCATAATAATCCTTATAAGTAAGTTTCGTGAAAGTTAGGACAGATAGGCGTGCGCTTCGTCTACAACACCAATTCCATTCCTGTACCCCACTGGAAAACCAAAATGTTCCCACACAGGGGACTTAAATGTGTCTGCAGGATCTGCAATCTTAATATATGCGAAGCAGCCATCTTGCGTATACAGTAACCGCTCACTCAAGTCACATGACATGACATGCACTTGAAAAATACTAGCTTTAAAATATAATATTTAGAACAAAAGCTCATCATTACTTATACAATTTAATCAAATGTAATAAAATACAGATGCATTTAAATTGGTTTAATTAGTTAGAGACAAGTGACGTCAACAACAATGGGCAGCAGGGGGCGTAGGAGTACCACGAGAGTTTTGCGATACGCATTGTGGTTGGTATCGTGATATTTCGGTTCGCTTTGTAATATCGTTCTACCCCTATTCATTACCACAAGCAACTTTTACTGTTGTTTATTCCGCGTTTTCTGTCGTTAACTATACATCTATCTGTATTGTATCATCCACACTGCCCATGATAACAATTCAGTGTAAACCCAAGCTAAATTTAATGCTTAAAGGGGCAGTTCACACAAAAAAAAACATATTCTAAAGAATGTCCTAAAAATCAGCCACTGACATCAATAACGGGACAAAAAAATACTATGGAAGTCAATGGTGGTTTTTCCAAAACAAGTAAAAAAAACATAAGCAGGATGAGTAAATGATGACAGCATTCATTTCTGGGTGTCTATCCTTTTAAAGCATACAAATTAGTACACATATAACAGAGTTGCTACCCGATAAATGAATCCAATTCTCTCAAAAAGCAGGCCAAAAAGCTGAACATGCAACAATCCACGAAAATAGTTATGATAGCAAAATAAATATCAATTTCCCTTATCTTTTGTTGTGAATGTTTTTTAAAGGCAGCGCAAACAATCAAATTCCACTAACTGGTTACACGATTTATTTAAAAGATTAAATAAAAAAATTCGAGGGAATGACATCAGACGCGGTACAGAGTTTGTTGTTGTGTTAGAGATATGTTATATTGATTACATATTATATATATTATTATATAATGCTTTCAGCGTGTTATAACAGCTTGTCACCCAGTGATAGGCAGTAATTCGGTAAAACTAACGTAGAAGTGAGCATTTTTAATTAGGTCCTCACTCCATTCAGCTCTTATGATGGCTGTTAGCCAAAGACGTCTGCGGATGGCATTAAAAGCAGTGTGGTGGATTCAAGAAGAGATGACTGTTTTGCTTTTTATTATAATTATTGTTAATTATTTTTTTATTTTATTATTATTATTATTATTATTATTATTACTATTATTATTAATAATTTATCTTTTGTGTTAAGATGCACCTCTTCTGTATATTCCTTCTTTTGGATGTTGCCAAGCCTCTCATGTTAGATGATAACATATGGACTGAACTAATATGGTACACTCTGTTTTCTCACCATCAACTCTGGAATGATAAAAAATGTTATTTTTATGTTTTTTTTCCTTTTTCTTTTTTTTCAATGTTGCAGTTGTGATAGGATAGGGGTAATGTAATGCTTTAAATTGTAAATGCAAAAAAAAAAAAAAAAAACAGTGTGGTGTATGGTAAAATTTAAGTTGTCTATATTTGGACTTCTGAATTTGGCATCCTACCGCACAACACGACATGTTTGCTATTGCAACTGGTCTTTTTTGCAACTGTATGCGCAGTTGCCATTCACGCTAGTGCTGCACACTACTGTTATTGAGTATTGCGATAGCGATACTTCTTTTAAACATTACACTTCCCTAGAAAGATGTGATTTTATGAGCTATGTTATTAATCAGCTATCAAATTATTTTAAATTCAGACTAAAAAAAAGATGGAATTTTTATCAATACCAATAACTTCTAACTTTAGATTTGGAGACTGATAGCTGATATCAGTCGATAAACACATTTATTACTGCTTAAATTTTTCTGCATGATTGCAAAAACAAAAGGCAAGTGCATACAGTGAACAACTGATATTATTTTAAAACCAACTCCAAGAAAGCGTAAACTGATGCCAAAACTTTATAAACAAACTATTCTTTTTGGCCAACTTTGTTTTCTATAAATAAAATGCTGCCTAAAATAAAAATGCAGAAATAAAGCTACCAAGTCAATGAACATCAACCAAACAGGTAGAAAACGGCAGGCCTGTGAGGTAGTTTAACCGGTGGAAAAATACAGAATTTTAACGGCTTAAAGATATCGGGCTAATTAATTTAGTTACCAATAATGATAACATTAAAAATAGCACTTATCTATATTGACTTGGGCACCAATATATCATGGATCCCAACTAAAATCTTCAAATACAGATTTTTAACATACATCATAATCTACTGTAAAATTACACAAATCTGTTTAATCAAAATTATATCAGAAAAGCTCACAAATTTATCAACTCAGAAATATCTATTCAAAGCTGTATCTTTGTCAAAAAATTGTATTAGAAAACTTATTAACTCAGCTTTCATGTGATTCATAAATTTTAATTTCTGATTGCCACGTATGACTGGTTTTAGAATGCACAATGTATTGTTTCAGCATTGATATTGCAATTTGCGAAACCACAATACTTGCATCGATTTGCACTTTTTGTAAGAAACACTTCTACGTTTCTATATAGATAGCTCTTTTACACCTTTTTATACTTTGTTTGTACTTTGTACTACAGCCACATACTATACCTCGAAATTCTTGAAATACTTTGTGTTTGCTTTATTTTCTATTGCAGAACGAGAACATCTATTTCTCCATAATTTAGATTCTATTTTTATTATTATTAAGGCTGGGTGATATTGCAAAACAAATTATCACGATATCATGTTTCCAATCATTATATATCGATAATTATTAAATATTTGTTAACAATCCATTTAGGAATATTAGGATTTTTTCAAATTTATTTAACCACTTTATAACAATTTACCAACATTACTAAGGCCAATAGATTTAATAGTCAAAAACAAAAATACTATAATCAAAAACAAATATATATTTACTAACGCAAATAGTCTTAATTGCCAAAAACAAAAATATTAGTCAAAAACAAAAAAATATTTACTAACGCAAATAGTTTTATAGTCAAAAGCAAAAAATATTATAGTCAAAAAAAAAATATATTTACTTAGGCAAATAGTTTAAAGTCAAAAACAAAAGATATTGATATTCTGTCAATATCGACAAAACTTTTTTTATTGATACTGACAATGGTGTTCAGTACAATAAATATCAATACTGATCGCCCAGCCCTAATTATTATTATAAATTAAGGTAAAGTTGGTTTTATCTCCACACATTTAGACTTTCTTCTTAGGTAATATATTTTCAGAAAAGCATTCTTTGCAAATTCTAAATTGAAAAATAATATTTGCAGCCAACGACTATCAATGTAAAACACTGTTCAGTAAATTAAATAGTCCTAATGTTGATTTGAAGTCATAATACATGCCATTTCAGACTGAATATTTAAAGTACATGCATCATGTGACAATTTGTCACTGTCCAAAAATGAATGAATGTGTGAATATAAAACCAACTTTACCTCAATTTATTATTATTATTTAAGGTGTATGACTATGTGACAAATGAAATTAGAATTTGTAAAGAGAGTCTAAATCAGAGATGCCCAAAGTAGGGCTTCCAGGCCGAAGTTGGCCCATGGTAACCTTTGCTTTGGCCCACCGTCCCATCTAAAAAGTTATGGGGAGGTGGTTTGGGCGAATGCCTTTAATAGAGATCGTCATTTCGAATTCAATGTAAACTTTGGTTTCTTTGTTTTATTGCTGAGCTACAAAAAAACTGAGATTAAATTGTTAAATAAAATTTTGTAAATGAATTAGACTTTAAAACTGTAAACAGTCACTTGACAGAGGACTAGCATATTCAGCATTGAACTCTATTGCGTTATAAATGTTTCCGTTTATGTTTTTAGGGTAACAGTTCATTCGTAAGTTCATCATAACATGTTAAAGATGATACTGGGTTAGTTAATATGATTTAAAACATTTTCTAGTTTTTATTTTTTTGTATTATTGAACAAATTAGCAGATTCCCCCAGGCAAATTAATTGTAAAACAGTTTGCTATTAAGCATGGGCCGGTATTAGATTCTGACAGTATGATAACCTTGAATAAAAATATCACGGTTTCATGGTTTGACGATATTGTGAATTCCACTGTAATATATGCTCTTTTTTAATGTCAGGGTAAAAAAACAAAAACGTTTTCCCTTTTTTAAACACAATATAATTTAGTTTCGGAAACATTTAAAATATTTTGGAACAGTAAACATGTCAGGCTGAATAATTCAAATTAATCATTGACTTTTGCTGTCTTCATTCCTTTCAAAAACACAGATATCAGATTTAAAATGGCATTTTTTATGTATCTTTTCTGCTAAAGATACTGTTGTCCTAAAAAAAAAAAACCAAAAACAAATAAATAAAAAAATCAAACATGCCATAGGAAAATGAAGGCGGTTTAAAAACCTTGGTAAACCGTGAAAACGGTTATCGTCCCATGCCCATTTGCTATACTGTACATTGGGCACACAATCCTCAATCAGGTTTGCTTTTTGGCCCTTTATAAGAAAAACTTTGGGCACCCCTGCTCTAAATGATGACAGAATTTCTAAATCATTCTATTGGACTGCTAAAAAAGTAATTCCTATCTTAAAATTAATGGCCCAGCAAACTCAATCTTTTCCAGAGAACCAACCAGTCGATTCAAGTTGTCAAGCAATCTATTTCACAGGCAAACCAGCTCTCGATCAGCCTGACAGCGGTATCGATTGAGCAGCAGTGTTTCTTTTCAAGCAGCCACGCCATCACATTCACCCACAAATACAGTATCTAGACTGAAATCTGAAATAAATCGCTGTTTTCCTTGTGTGTTTCAGTGTTCACAGCGCAACCGAGGCTGAACGTGGGCCACAAACTGACAGCAATGGCTCTGTTTTATCAACAGCGGCTTTGATCACGACACCGCGAGCGCGTTTGCAGTCTGTCACGGCACCAGAGAACCGACATATCGATCCAAAAAGCGGATAGTGTGTGATATTTAATACTTCGGAAGCGAATGAGATTGATTCTTACCATTGTGTGGCCGGGTTAAGTCCTCGCCTTGTGCAGAATCTGACGGCTCTGTGCGCGCGCTCGCGGTGACGGTTGGTTTTTCTGAGCGAGGAAGCTGCGCTCGGGGTTTCTTGTCCGTTATTTCGGTCGACGGATAACGGGTTGACTGCGGTGGATTCGGTAGGTCCGCTGTGGAAGGGGAAGAGAAGAGGCAGAGGGTTGAGTTGGTGTGTCGGTGGCGGAGAGAGAACCGGAGGGAGGGAGCGAGACTGACTGGAGGGGGAGGGGCGTTAGAACCGCACATCCGGGCACTTTCATCTTATTTTCTCCCCTCACTGTAAGCACTATGGTATTTTTAATTCAATGTACACATCCACAATCAGGAGATCAATATAAGAGAGATGCAAAAGAGGAAAAACACTAATTACTTCAGCTGCAGAAAGAAAAAAGAATAACAAAACAAAAATGGGGTAAGTAAATTACAATTGTATAAATGTGTATGAAAATAAATAAATTAAGACCATTAAAGGAAAGCTATCAAACTCAACAGACGACAGCTCTTCATATAGAACCAAGAATCTGACACATGTTTTTGTTGTTAAACATACGGAAAGATTTGAGCAGTGAGTTAACTTTAATCAGAAAATGTCGAGAAGCAGGTACTAAAGCCATGCATTTTTGTTTATATATATAAAAAAATTCCAAACAAGATAAAAAAAGTTGAAGATAAATTCTTTAGATTTATGTGAAGATTCTGAGTAATAACAAATAATTTCTTTTAAACTAAAAGATTGTGCAAAGGTAGGAGGGGTATTCAAATAATGATACAGGTCAAACCAAAATTTCTGAATGAATTCACACATACAAAATAAATGTATTAAAGTTTCATCATCCTTAGCACAAAGTGTACAACTACTCGGACTATCAACATATTTGGAAAAAAATGAGTTAGCCGGATATATTTAATGCAATATTTTAAAGTAGATTTCTTTAGTTTTATTAGAAAGTAGTTATGAGGCAAGGCAACAACACATGTATGACTTTTTATCTATTCTGTTTTAACTTTTTTTGTCTTGAGTTTTATACATTTACATATATATATATATATATATATATAAATTTTTATTTTAAGGTCAAAATTATTAGCCCCTTTAAGCTATATTTTTTATTTTTCCAGATAGTCTACAGAACAAACCATCATTATACAATAACTTGCCTAATTATCCTAACCTGCCTAGTTAACCTAATTAACCTAGTTAAGCCTTTAAATGTCTCTTTAAGCTGTATAGAAGTGTCTTGAAGAATATCTAGTCAAATATTATGTATTGTCATCATGACAAAGATATAATAAATCAGTGATTAGAGATGAGTTATTAAAACTATTATAATTAGAAATGTGCTGAAAAAATCTTCTCTCTGTTAAACAAAAAATTGGGGGAAAAATAAACAGGGGGGTTAATAATTCAGGGGGTCTAATAATTCTGACTTTAACTGTAAATAGTTGTTTATTAATATAGCTAAAGTATTTATTTACAATATATATTTACAGTGTTTTGTGCCCTAGATCTATAGTTCTTATATATATATATATATATATATATATATATATATATATATATATATATATATATATATATATATATATATATATATATATATATATATATATATCTGTTATCTATTTATTTATTTTTTAAATGTATTGAAATGTACATATTTATTACTATAAAACATTTATTTTCTTCAACATTTTTATATTTTTCTATTTCGCCTTATTTTCTATCCTTAATGTACGATGGCTAGCACAAATATTTGCATTGTTACTGCTGAAAAAAATGATGTCGTATGTAACATCTTTTATCTATTCTGTTTTTTAAAAATGTCTTGAAATCTACATTTTTATTACTATAAAACCTTTTGTTCATAACATTTTTATTTATTTATTTTTTTTAATTTTGCCTTATTTTCTATTCTCACTTTGGGTAAAGGCTACACAAATGTTTGCAGTTGATTCAGAATTATCAGCCCCCCTGCATAATGAGGCCCCTTGTTTATTTTTTCCAAAAATTCTGTTTAATGGAAAAACGATTGTTTCAACACATTTGTAAACATAATCGTTTGAACAATAATTTATTTCTAATAACTGATTATATATATATTATAATATATATATATATATATATATATATATATATATATATATATATATATATATATATATATATATATATATATACAGTGAGAGTAAAAAGTATTCGATCCCTTGCTGCTTTTGTTGTTTTGCCCACTAATAAAGACCTGATCATTCTGTACTTTTAATGGTCGATGTATTCTAACATGGACAGAATATCAAAAAGAAAATCCAGAAAATAACTTTAAAGAATATATATTAATTGATTTGTAGTATTTCATTGAGGGAAATAAGTATTTGATCCCTCAAGCCAAAAGCACCTAATACTTGGTGGCACAGCAAGTATACACTGTATGTTTATATATATATATATATATATATATATATATATATATATATATATATATATATATATATATATATATATATATATATATATATATATATATCAATAGCTATAAAACTATATTATAAAATATGAAATATTGCAGAATAAATTGTGTATAAATAAAAATCTAAAAATATTCGATTAGCTTGCATCATATTACTTCACAAAATAGCTTCACATGATGGATTTTATATATTATGATCTAGTTATAGTTATTAAACCAATACGCTTGCTTTAAAATAACCACCACATTATTTATTGCAGATTTCATTCTTCTTTCTTGTTGTCTTTTATTAACCGGTGGTGTATTTATATAACTGCAGTGTATTTATTAAAACAGAACAGAACATCAATCAACGAGGTCATTTATATTCTTACAAAAAGTCAAAAGTTTGGCTCAAAGTCACAGAAAAATCACACATAGGCACCGCACGAGCAAACAAACAACCAATACAAGATTCAAAATAGGCAGAGAATTAAATTAAACATAAAAAAAAAAACCAGAACTAACTTCATTCCAGTGAACTAATGCTTCTGTGAAGAAATAGGCAGCAGTTTAATAAATATAGCTACAACACCAACACACAATGGGAAATCAACAAACATCCATTCACACCATACAGAAACGCACCTTTCACAAATAAATAATCGCTCAATATTAACCCACCTGCCTTTTATAATAGTATATCATAAATACTAATGTAGATTGCCACGTAGAGCCTGTGTACGTTCATACAGCACCTTTTTTTGAGCAAGCATCGAGCAAGCTTTGAGCAAGCATTGCACTGCCCGTCTCTAAAACAGAAAATCACAGAGTTAAACACAAGCTGTTTTCTCATCCGAGTTTCGTTTTTGTAACCATAATCGATCAGGTATACAGCCAAAAGATTAAAACGCCATCCCCATGAAGATATTCACCCAAACGTTCACACATATCTCCATTTTGTTCCCTTGTTATTATTTTCAAAGAGCCATAAATAAATGTTTGTATATCATGCATGACCTGTGGTTGAACGAATAGACGCATTGCTTGAGTTTGTGAATTGATACCCTGACGGATCGCTTGTGTGGAGCTTGTAATATTCAGTTTCTTTGACTGATGCTGTCGGTCTCACACACAGCGATGGTTATTCGGGGTGTTTTCGCTGGTGCTGGTGTTTTACTGGAAGACCTCTTTGTTTATCCACATGAGGCTGCGGGTCTCGTTGGGTTTGGCCTCGTACTCGATGCAGTTGAAGCTGTTGCCGAAGTTGCAGTGCTCTCTCTTGTAGTAGTTGTAGTATTTCACTTGCCAGACGGTTTCGAACATCCCGGCGTCTTTGAACTGCGAGTCAACGACAAGAAGGTGAAGGATTAGTCACATTTTACTGTCCCGTTTGCTCTTCAGTCATTCATTCAATCATTCATTAAATCAGTCGTCAAACGTTTTGTATTTAGTAAAAAAAAAAAGCATCATTTCGTGTTAGAATGACAAAGTTTGACAATTAATTCTAAATAAAAAAGAATCATTCATGATATATTTGTACTGGCTCTTTCTCTGAAGGTACTTGTGAAATTAATTAGCACTTTTTGAATGAAGTTTCGAATAAATCTGTGTGAGTGTATGGACTTGCTATCATTTGAAATAAATTAAACAGTTAAACAAAAATGATTGAACAATATATATATATATATATATATATATATATATTAGGGCTGTGCAATTAATCGAAAATCCGATTTCGATTTTGGCTTTCAACTATTATGAAAAATCATTAATCGAGACAAACGATTATTCCATCACGTACCGCCCCCTTTCCAGTTGTACACGTGTGAAAACTCTTTGCCTCTGCAAAACTCAGTTCCATGTGAAAATGACTAAAAGCGTGTGCTGTAATGTAACTTTTGCAGCACGGGATGCGCATCATTCATATTTTTAAAAGCGCAAAAGAGCACGTGCTGTTGTGTGTGCGTGCGCCGTGTCTGGCCTCGGACAGGTAGCGTGTGTACACACACATCTAACGCGATCTTAATGTGAGCGCTGTAATGGTCAAATACATGCACAGTTGTGTCAGAGCGCGGTGTTTATTGATTATTCATATTAACCCCCATTTGTGTAATAAACTAACAAGTTGAGAATCAAAAGACACGTGAAAGAGAAACCATTTCATACTCAGAGCCGCACTATTCTTAAAGAGACAGCGCGCGATATTCCTGCTGCTGCCGACTGTTTTTATTATTAATCAATAATAAAATCAAAAATACAGTGAAGATGCTTAAAGCACAGTTTAAACATAACAGATTTATTAACTCATTTCTAAAAACTGATTACTTTTATCTTTGCTATAATGACAGCACATTATATTTTACACATTATATTTATAGATATTCTTCAAGATACTAGTATTCAGCGACATTCAAAGGCTTAATTTGGGTAAATAGATAAGTCATTGTATAACAGTAGTTTCTTCTGCACACAATCAAACATATATATT
>NC_141021.1:55107500-55127500 GCF_052040795.2 Danio rerio
TGAGGAGATGGACCTCGTCCGGGTGCGTCACATACACACCCACACACACACAAACACACACACAAACACAAACACAAACACACACACAAACACACACACACACACACACACACACACACACACACACACACACACACACACACACACAGTCTTTGTGAACGCAGATAACCTTCCTGAAACACCACACGGTTCCTGTAAGTGTCCTCTGAGCACATGATGATGTTGTAGGAGTAGTTGGGCATGTGTGAGTCACACCGCCACCTTCAGGACACCAGCAGTTCTGCGCTTTAGCCTCTGCTGAACTCACATGGCTCTCAACGTGTGCAGCGCAGCGGGAGAACATATATTAGGAGATCTTCAAACCCTCGGGAGTTCACAGGACTTATCTGTGCCCAAAAGAATGAAAAAGAGCATTATTTTCAGTGTTTTGTTGTCATAAGCACAGAATGCATGACTCGCCGTCGTATGACTTCATGTAAGGTCATGCTGACAAATAGAAATAGTCACAACAGTCATTTAAATTTGACAGAAAGTGCATTTAATTAATATAGAAAGTAATATTTTTTCACAGTATACATGTATGAATGGGATATAATAGAAAAGGCTTCACAGCATATTTCACAGCTGCATGAATGCATTAATTAATCTGATTAATTCACTAAATTATAATATAGCATCATATCATAATATTATAATATAGTCTTTTACGACTACAGGAGATGCATGGTATTTCTGATATTAAACCAATTGTTTTTTCCTCAACAGACGCTGCTCCAGAATAACGCCAGCGCTCGTTTCTTCAATGCTAAGCTGAGCGGGACAGAATGGCGCGTGGAGGATGTGTCCCGCTTCTTGTCCAAGTCTTCAGAGGACACTCGTCCACATGGGACAGCGTACACATGGAGAGAAGTGTTCAACGAGACTGACCAGGCCATACAGACCATCTCCCGCTTCATGGAGGTACACAGTTTTATCTTCCTTAACGTCCTATTATCATTATCATCATATGCATGGTGCGAGACATTAATTGGAGATGCAGTTTTATCGTCTTTAGCTTTCTCATTGTGATCAACTTCAAGTAGATAATGTAAGACACTTCTGGTAAATAAGGTTAAAAAAAAACAATTTTTTTTTACTATGCATTGATATTTTTTGGATTACAAGTTTCTGAAATGCTAAGAATAAATATGCAAACGAGGCGATGCTTATTTAAATATGTGCTATTTGCATATATCTCTTTTAAATTTTGGAGTTTCTGAAATTGTGTTTTAAATATCTAAATGAGACATTGTTTATTTAAATATGTGCTAATTTGCATATATTTGCATATATCTGATAAAAAAGATTGGATATATTTTGTAGTATTACTATTTCTGAAATATGCAAATGAGCCAATGTTTATTTACATATTTGCTAATTTACATACATTTGCATATATCTAAAATTTTATAGTTAAATATGCAAATGAGGGCATTGTTTATTTAAATATATGCTATTTTGCAATCAAAAATTTACATTTTTTGTAATACAAGTTTCTGGAATGTTATTTTAAACATGCAAATGGGGCAATATTCATTTAAATATGTACTAATTTACAAATATTTGCATAAAAGTCGTTAAAAATGTGAATTTTTTGTATTACAAGTTTCTGAAACTAAATCTTTAAACGTGCAATAGGCAAATAAGGTAAATAGGGTGAAATAACAGAAGCAACATTTATAATCATGCTTCCCTGGTAATTGATTGCATTTAAAAATGTATAATATCTTTAAATGTACATATATTTGCATATATATATTACAAAGAATCTTCTATATTTTTGTAATAAAAGTTTCTAAAATTGTATCTTTTAATATGCAAACGAGCCATTGTTTATTTATCATTTAGCACCATGCTTTCCCAGTTAATTGATTGCATTTAAAATCTGCAATTTACATATATTTGCATAAATCAAAAAAAAAAGTTTCAGAAATTTTATCAGTATATATGCTAAAAGGCAAATACGTTTAAAAATCTGCATATATCATAAAAAATTACTATAGTTTTTGTATTAAAAGATTCAGAAAATGTATCTTTAAGTATGCAAACAAGGCATTGGTTCTTTAAATATGTGCTAATTTGCATATATCTCTAGCAAAAAAATCTAGCTAGTCCAGAAATCTGACCATAGGATATATATTTTTTGACATATTAACGATTTTATGGAAGTTGTTTTTAGCAGTTCACAATTACGAAAATAAAGTGTAAAGCCAGTAAAATAAATACATTTTCTATATTTGTTTAGATTTAAACATTGTTTATAAACAGACAAATTATGTATGGACATTATCTATCTGTCTAAATACAGACATGAGTAAAACTGTGCAGTCTGAATAGCTAGAGTGAAGATTTATAGCATTAAGTTTTTACATTTTCACTTTTAAAAATATACATTATAATTTATATAAACAGATACAAAATTATAACATGCAAAATAAAATGCTTAAATTATTTACTGGACACTGAATAAACACAAATTTCCAAATTCTCAACATTGAGCTGTTTATTTCTCAAAAACAGCTCCAGAAGCTTTATGTAGGCATTGTGTGGGTGTCTTATGATGCTTGCTAATCAATTTAATGCCTGTAAGAAAGCTGAATCCATGTTTTCATTACTCGTCTTATTTTTCTGGGTCAGTGTGCCATCAGTTCACTAAAATACAGGAGCAAATCAATTAGCAAACCACCAAAGCAGGTCATATCAGTTCACCGGAGACAGTGAGATCGGCTGATTATTTTACTGCTCCTGATTATTTGATTACTGGAGTCATTTGGTCAACATGACCCAGACTTGTTTATTCACTGTACTGATTTTTTACATCCTGATTAACTAATTTAATCAACTTCAACTTGACCCAGATTCCTTTCAAATACTTTTTCTAATAAAAGAAATTGATAGCCCTAGAAATAAATTAATATATAAATAAATAAGCAAATAAGTAAAATAAATAAAATAAGATTTAAATGTTAACACTTTACAATAAGGTTCATTAGTTAATGCATTTACTAACATGAACTAATCATGAACAACACTTGTACAGCATTTATTAATCATAATTGAACATTTACTAATGCATTATCAACATTCAAGTCCATGCTTGTTAACATTAGTTAATGCACCATGAGTTAACATGAACTAACAATGAACAACTGTATTTTCAATAACTAACGTTTATTAACATGAATAAATACTGTAGTGAATGTATTGTTCAATGTTTGTTCATGTTTGTAAATGCATTACTTAACATTAACTAATGAACCTTATTGTAAAGTGTGACCATTTAAATAAATATATAATAATCCTATAAATAAATAAATAAATAGAAAAAAGACTGAAATAAAAAATAGACCTACAAATAAATACATTAAATAAAAATTAAGATTAAAATAAATAAATAGTCCTATAAATAAATAAATAACAATAAGATTAAAATAATTAAGTAAAAGTACTATAAATAAATAAATTAAAATAAGATTAAAATAAATAAATAATAGTCCTATAAATAAATATAAGAATAAAATTAATAAATAATAGTCCAATAAATAAATAAAAATACGATTAAAATAAATAAATAATAGTCCTATAAATTATTAAATTGATAAATAAATTAATTAATTAATTTATAAGAATGAAATAATGAATCATAGTCTTATAATTTTTTTTTATAAAAATAAGAATAAAATAAATAAATAATAGTCCCTTTAAATTAATAAATAAATAAATAAAATGATTAAAATAAATGAATTATATTCTTATGTATAAATATTTAGTAGATAGAAGTAAATAAAGTAAAAAAAATATTAAAATCAAACAAATCAATACAAAATAAAAACAAATAAAATGAATTATACCAGCCATAAATAGTTTGGTCATCTTGACCTCGACATTGATAAACTGTTCATTGTCCTCATCAAAAATATATTTGAATTATTTATTCATGCACAAATGCATAGTATAGTACTGGATATAAATATTTATAAATAAGCTTAAAATGAGTAAAAAACATAAAAATAGATGTTTTTTTTAATGAATACAAATCATACACAAATAAATAGTACCAGAAATAAATCAATTACAATGATAAAAAAGAAATAATTTGGTCACACGGACTCTATTTATAAATACATCTGTACGATATCTTTTATATTTTTTTCAAAATGCTGTAATCTGCTCTTTTGCAGTGTGTGAACTTGGATAAGTTGGAGCCGGTGGCGAACGAGGAGCGTCTGGTCAATAAATCCATGCGTCTGCTGGATGACCGCAAGTTTTGGGCAGGAATCGTGTTTCCCGACATGCAATCCAACACGTCTGATCTGCCACTCAACGTTAACTATAAGATCCGCATGGACATCGATAACGTGGAGCGAACCAATAAGATCAAGGACGGGTATGAACCAATAAGTCATCCTTACAGCTTCCTGATAATGCTGTCATTAGCAGCTGCTACTGGCAGGCTTAATATTTATCATGTTTTCATGTCCGTCTGCATGCTTACATCATATTTGCAACATTTCAGACACTAATAGATCAGTGTATGATGCAGAAATATAGTGATTTGTGATGCTAATGGCTACTTATGCTAATGACTTTCATAAAAACTACACAATATTCTTCAGAGTTTTTTTAAATGATGACAGAATGATAATAATTAAATAATAATTTATAGTAATTTAAATAATAATAAATAATTTTTGGTAGAACTATCCCTTTTAAAAAGCCTTGATGGTGTGTTTATTTATTATATTGCAATTAAACAAGCTCACATAACGTGTTTTCTGCTGTAGATATTGGGATCCGGGTCCTCGAGCTGACCCATTTGAGGACTTGCGTTACATCTGGGGCGGCTTCACATACCTGCAGGACGTGATTGAGCACGGGATCATCAGAGCTCTGACCGGCAGCAAGGAAAAAACCGGAGTCTACATCCAGCAGATGCCGTATCCCTGCTATGTGGATGACATGTAAGAGAGATCATCACCATTTACAGCCTTTATATTCATATGCAGATTTCAGTCACAATTAGAACAGAGTGACATGTAAGCCCTGTTATTGAAATACAGTGGCATATAAGCTTTGTTTTTTTAAATATAGTGATCTATATGCTTTGTTTTTGAAAAATAGTTGTAAATATATAAGCTCTATGTTTTAAAAATAAAAAAACAGTACTCCTGCATGTTTTAATAAAAATAAATCAGCCATTTTAGTGATTGTGTGACCCCTGCTTTCTCCTGTTGTCCAGTTTCCTGCGGGTCATGAGCCGCTCCATGCCTCTCTTCATGACTCTGGCCTGGATGTACTCGGTGGCCATCATCATCAAGGGTGTGGTGTATGAAAAAGAGGCCCGACTCAAGGAGACCATGCGGATCATGGGTCTGGATAACGGCATCTTGTGGCTGAGCTGGTTCATCAGCAGCCTGATACCACTGCTCATCAGCGCCGCCCTGCTGGTGCTCATCCTGAAGGTGTGCATCTCTCGGTTTCTCTGTCCAAATATGACCAAGCAACATTAATGGACACATTTCCGTATGTCTCAGTACACTAACAATGCTGGGTTCCACGCAATTCATTCATGTTGTCTGAACATAAATCGATTAAGTTGGCTTGACAAGTTTAAACAGTATAGAGAAACACTTTGATTGACATTTTCCCTTTGTACGTGTCATCTGAGGGGAAAGCCCTGCCCACTAGTGATGATCTTTCCCTCATTAGCATAGGACGCTAGTATTGTTTTTGATTCTGCCACTATGCTGATACATAGGCATTTATAGCTCCGCCCTCTATTTAAAAAGTGCACAATCTCATTTGCATTTAAAGCGGCAGTCACCAAAACGACACAATTAGGACCAAAGCCTAAAAAGGGTACGTTTCCGAGAGTAGAAAAACATTACTTGTGTGGTACTACAAGCTGAAACTTCACACACACTCTCTAGGAACACCAGAGACATGTTTTTTCTTCTTTTTCTTGTAAAAAGGCATAGGTCCCCTTTAACACCAAATTTTTTTTCAGATGGGGAATCTCCTGCCGTACAGCGACCCCGGCGTCATCTACTTGTTCTTGTCCTCTTTTGCGGTGGTGACCATCATGCAGTGTTTCCTGATCAGCACACTCTTCTCTCGTGCCAATCTTGCCGCCGCCTGCGGAGGCATCATTTACTTCACGCTTTACCTGCCCTATGTGCTCTGCGTCGCCTGGCAGAACTACGTGGGCTTCGGTGCCAAAATAGTAGTGGTGAGTGCAAGTAATACGCTGACATGTCATCTGATCTGCCTTTTTAGTGACTTCACGTGTCAGTGTTTTTAATATTATTTTAAATGCAATGACAACCCCAAATTTATTTAAGAAGTATTTCCAATTTGGGGTTTGGAAATTGTTCAGTATTTTATTTATTTATTTTATATATTTTTATTTCATTTAATATTAGGTTGTACTGTGGTTTTAGCTGTATTATATATGTATTTATTAATTAGAACAAACATGTATTTATTTACTTTAATTGTACTGAACTTAAATCTCATTTGACTTTAATCAAATTTTTAAAAATGTATTCTCACTTTGTATTTATGTATTTATTTGAATATATTTTTTGAATTTGTTTATGTAATTTTTTATCACATTCACATAACACATTGATATACACATTATATTATACTTGTACTTTATATATATATATATATATATATATATATATATATATATATATATATATATATATATATATATATATATATATATATATATTACATTATATTATTTATATTAACTGTTAAATAATAATAAATTAATTTTACATTAATCACATTTTTATTTACAGTTTTATTTACAGTTTTTAATTTTATTATTTTATTTACAGTTATTAATTTGTAATAATTTGTTTGCATTTTTATTCGTATTGTTATGCTTTTATATTTAGTATTTATTAAGTATTTATTACCTTATATATTTTGCTTATTTTTCTCAGTTTTAATGTTATATTCTATTTAATTATGTAATTAATAATTGTATGTATATGTAATATTTTGTATATTTTGTGTGTGTTTTTTTCCCACTCCTTCCGCTCTGTTCTGTTTATATATTGACCATCGGTCTCTCTGTGTCTCCTCAGAGTCTGCTGTCTCCAGTGGCGTTCGGCTTCGGCTGTGAGTATTTCGCTCTGTTTGAGGAGCAGGGTGTGGGCATCCAGTGGAGTAATCTGCTGTCCAGCCCCATGCAGGAGGACAGCTACAACCTGACCACCTCCATCTGCCTCATGCTCTTCGATTCGGTGCTCTACGCCGTCATGACCTGGTACATCGAGGCCGTCTTTCCAGGTCAGAATCTGGCTTTTCTGAAGCTGCTTGTCATGTGTGATAATTATTAGACTGGGTAAATGATACAGGTGTAAAAAAATCTCTCTTACAGGTCAGTATGGCATCCCTCGACCCTGGTACTTCCCTTTCACCAAGTCATACTGGTGCGGAGAGAAATGCGGATGGACAACATCAGTGCCAAGTAACAGGAAAGAAAACGCGGAAGGTATGAAAATAGAGCACATTTATTTGTTTGTTCATTCGTTTGTTCGATTTTTTGTTTGTTCATTCATTTGTTTAATCTGTTTGTTTATTCATTCATTTGTTTGTTTATTCATTCATTTGTTTGTTTATTCATTCATTTGTTTGTTTATTCATTTGTTCATTCATTTGTTTGTTCATTCAATCGTTTGTTTGTTGATTTGTTCTTTATTTGTTGTTTGTTTAATAAATGTTTCGTTTGTTTGTTTTTTCGTTCGTTAGTTCAATTAATCGTTTATTAATTAATTCATTTGTTTGTTTGTTTATTTAGTATCTTTTTATGTTTTTGGTTCACTTGTTTTTCATTCATTTGTTCATTCATTCATTCATTCATTCATTTGTTTGTTTGTTCATTCAATCCTTCATTTGTTTGTTCATTCAATCCTTCGTTTGTTTGTTCATTTGTTTTTTGTTTGTTCATTTGTTTGTTTGTTTATTCAATCTTTCATTTGTTTGTTTGTTCATTCATTTGTTTGTTCATTTATTCATTTGTTTGTTAATTTAATCTTTTGTTTGTTTGATCATCCGTTTGTTTGTTCATACAGTCGTTTTTGTTAATTCAATCATTCATTTGTTCATTTGTTCATTTATTAGTTTGTTTAATTTTAAACAATTTTAATTTCAATTTTAATTTGATCATTTAATCTTTCGTTTGTTTCTTCGTTAGTTCATTGTTTTATTTGTTCATTGATTTGTTTGTTTATGATTTTTTTGTTTGTTTATTCATTCATCGATTTGTTTGTTCATATATTTATTAATAGCAATTAATTAAAATTATATTTTTAATTACAGAATTACTGAATTATCTATTTTTTGTATAATATATATTATATTTTTGATTTTATTATTAAATATATTATTATATATAAATTAATTATAAATTATATTTGGACATTCCGTTTTTTAAAAATGTATGAACGTGAAATATAAATACTGAAATAAGCATTGATTGGTCTTTTAGCTGTGTGCATTGAGGAAGAGCCAGCCCATATAGATCCTGGTGTTTACATCGAGAACCTGATGAAGATCTACAGCAATGGTAAAGTGGCAGTGGACGGTTTGACTCTGGGCTTTTATGAGGGCCAGATCACTTCTTTCCTTGGCCACAACGGCGCTGGAAAAACCACAACCATGTAAGAAAACTCAGAAAAACATCTTAAGACAATTCAATCCACTTGAATTTGTAAAAACGGTTAAGTTAAAGAATTGTGTGGAACCCAGTTTTTTTACAGTGAACTTTTTAAGGAAAGGAATGTGAAAGTATTTGTTATGTTATTATTGTTTATAAAGTGAGTGCATATTTAATAAAACAATCCTTTGTTTGCATATTCAGAAAATTATAAAATATTTAGAAAACTTTTTTTTAAAAAGCTGGGAAAATAAGAGAAATTATATTGTTAAATGTGAATATAACAGTGTAATTTTATTTCTGGTGTCAAAACGAGTTGCATTTTCTTGCTTTTTCAGGTCAATCCTCACCGGCCTGTTTCCACCGACTTCTGGCACTGCGTACATCCAGGGCAAAGACATCCGCACAGACCTGAATGCCATCCGCCAAAACCTGGGCGTCTGTCCTCAGCATAACGTCCTGTTCAGCATGTACGTCCACAACACACCTTTTTACACATTTTACACACTCTTTCATGGGAATCTGCAATGCAAAAGAACTCTGTCCATAAAAAATATGGACGCACAATATGTCAATATTTTTTTATGCCATACATGACAGCCTACAAGCTCATATTTGGATTTTATATATGCATAATAAATATGTCATATATCCAACAAATATTGCAAAAATAATTATAGAATTACCATTGGAATTACTAATATGTACATATATGTTCAAATATGTTAGATGCAATTTGATTAGATATACATATGTTCATATATGGCCATTATATTCACGCTATAGCAAATATATTTGAATATATTTACATATTTGTTGATTGGCATTTATCAGATTTCTATGTGAGTGCCTCTAGACTGAGTTTGTGTGTGTGCATGTATTTCAGGCTGACCGTGGAGGAGCACATCTGGTTTTATGCGCGTCTGAAGGGTTTGTCTGCGGAGAAGGTGAAGTCTGAGATGGAGCAGATCGTGATGGACCTCGGCCTTCCTCATAAACGCACATCTCGCTCCAACCAGCTCTCAGGTATGGAGATTATATAAAAACACAAAGAGATCTTGCTCTACAATTTATACGATTTCACCAAGGATGCATTTATTTCATCAACAATACAGTAAAAACTGTAATATTATTAGGATTTCAATGAACTTTATTTTCTGTTTGGATATATAGTTTTCATTTAAATTCATTCCTAAGGTTAAAAGCTGAATTTTCAGCATCATTGCTGCAATTTTTAGTGTCCCATAATCCTTCAGAATCTATTGAAATATTTTTAAAATGTTGAAAACTTTTCAGATTTTGCTGAAAATCTATGATTTTTTTTATATAATATAAAGTTTTATAAATCTTTGTAAAATTATAAATGACTTTAATGTCATTTTTATCAATTTAATGCATCCTTGTATTAAAGAATTAAAAATATCTGCATTAATTTTAAAGTATTAGTATTGATCTTACTGATTTGTTTTTCTATTTTTTGCATTGCTAAATTTCCATCAAAAGCTCAAAGTAGCTTTATATGCTTTTCCTTAGTAGTTTAATCACATGTGAAGGTAAAAGATTCTATCAAAATATTTAAAATATCTAACCTTGTAACATAATAAATAATTTACTGTCATTTTCTTATTAATTTAATGCATTCCAGGTGTAAAGAAATAAAAATATTTAATATTTTGGGTATTAGTATTGATCTTGCTGATCATTTTTTCTAGTTTTTGCATTGCTCAATTTCCATCAAATGCTCAGAGTAGCTTTATATGCTTTTCGTAAATAATTTAAGCACATGTGAAATGTCAAATTATTTAAAAAGATCTAACCTTGCAGGAGGAATGCAGAGGAAGTTATCAGTCGCGCTGGCCTTCGTCGGAGGCTCAAAAGTGGTGATTCTGGATGAACCGACTGCTGGAGTTGATCCTTACGCCCGCCGTGGCATCTGGGACCTGCTGCTGAAATACCGCCAAGGTAAACATCTGCAATAAAAAACAGCCTTTAATTACAATAAATATGTCATGCAAAAAAAAATGTTATCCAAGTGCACATACAGTAAGATAAATACAATAAATGTCATATAAACCAAATAAATTAAGGCATTGCTTGTAACAGATCTGCTTATAACAAAACCATCATCATGTAATGCACTTTAAAAGATGCACCAAGATGTCTCTGATGTCCCCAGAGTGTTTTTGTGAAGTTTCAGCTCAAAATACCACACATAATGTTTTAAAACTCTTTTAAGGCTCTCTTTTAGGCTTTGATCCTAATTCTGCTTTAAATTCAAATGAGATTGTGCTCTTTTCAGAAGAGGGCGGAGCTACAAATGCCTGTGTGTCAGCATAGTGGCAGATTCAAAAACCAGACTAATGTTATATGCTAATGAGGGAGCATATCTGACAACATTCAGATCATAAAATCCGGGAGATTTTATCCGGGGCTGTGCGTGAAGTGAATAGCGGGGTGGGGGGGGTTGTTGGTGCACGAAATGAAGAGTGGGGGGTGAGGGTGGGGTTGGGGGGTGGAATTCCGGGAGTTTTGTGTGAGACAGAACAATATGGGAGATGGCCGGGAGATGGGTCTGAAATACTGGAGACTCCCGGGAAAAACGGGAGTGTTGGCAGGTATGTGAGGGAGAGATGGTGACTAATGGGCGGGACTTTCCCCCTCTGATTGACACATACAACGGCAGAATGTCAATCAAAGTGTTTCTGCAGAAAAAATGCAATTAATACATTTCCACCATTAAAAGCTGCTTATATTCACAGATTGTTGCCACTCGACTGTGTTTAAACCCCTTATAAAAGGGATTTTTTGCATAATATGACCCCTTTAATAACTATTCAATCAACTGGTGCTTCTAGTATTAAGAACATGGTTTGTTTTCAGGTCGCACCATCATCCTGTCCACACACCACATGGATGAAGCCGATATACTGGGCGACCGCATCGCCATCATCTCTCATGGCAAGCTGTGCTGCGTGGGCTCCTCTCTGTTCCTCAAGACTCAGCTGGGCACGGGTTACTACCTGACGCTGGTCAAGAAAGACTTCGATCTGTCCGCCAGCTCCTGCCGCACCTCCAGCAGCACGGTCTCCTACTCCAAGGGAAGCCTCAAGAAGGTCTGAATGAGTATTAAAAAAATTGTTCACTGAAAACATTTAAAGCACATCAAATTTTGTTAGCTCACATTGCTAGTTTGGTGGTGAACAATTCATCAGTGCATGTCATTAAGAAAAAATGACCCTTGTTATCTAAAATTGAAATCTGAAAACGCTTTCTGTTTGTTTTCGGTTAAATACTCAAATTATGTATGTTTGAGGTATTGGGCGTGGCTAACATACTTAACCACGCCCCTTTAGCTGTCAGTTTTGACAACAAACAGAAATGGTGAGGAGGAGGACTCTGTTAGGTTGTAATAACTCTCCCCAAAGCCTGATCTTTCTGAATGAAACGCCTACTTGACTATATCCAATCAGCTCACAGTAGAAAAAAACAAGCCACACCCACTGTTTCCTCATTTAATATTCAGTTTCTCTTGTGTCACAATACAAAAAAATGGTCACAACTTAAATTGTGTCAACGTTACTCACCCTTTACCCATTTCAAACCATTATGAGCATCTTTTCTTTAGTTGAACACAAATGAAGATATTTTGAAGAGAGCTGAAAACCGGTAACCATTGACTTCCATTTGTTTTTTCTACTATGGAAGTCAATGGTTATTGGTTTTTAGCTCGCTTCAGAATAACTTCTTTTGTTTTGAACTTACTCACTTGAGGGAGAGTAAATAATGAGTAAATGGTCATTTTAGGGTGAACTGTCTCTTTAAGGGAATGAGTGGTCTTGGTATTTGAGTCATATTAAGGAATTTGTGTTTGTTTTTGTAGGATGACAGCGTATCTGAGAGCAGTTCTGATGCCGGACTGGGCAGCGACCATGAAAGCGAAACCACCACCATCGGTATGAAACCATTCATTCCTATTAAAGATTTTTGGTCACACCTTATTTTATAGTATAATAATAAGTATTATTGTATAAGTATTATAGTATAAGTATATAATACTTATACTATAATAAGTATTATAGTATAATACTTGCTGTTAATAAACCATTAACTCTGACTTTTGCCTCATTAAACTTGTAATCTGCCACTTATTAATAGTTATTAAGGAAGTAGTTTGGTTTAACTATAGGATTAGGAATGTAGAATAAGATCATGCAGAATATTTGCTTTATAGGAACTAATAAAGACCAATATCTTTATTATAGGCAGGTATTTAAGCACTAGTTAATAGTGAGAATTGGTACTTAAACTAAAGTTACCAAAGTTGTCTGTTAATTGAAATAAGGCTAAAATAAAATACAGTATATGTAGATGGAAAATAAAAACAAAAAGTTAAAATAATGATGATTTATGTAGTAATATTAAAGCAAAGCACTACATTTTAACACTAAAAGCCAAAAAATAGTTATAATTGGAGCACTGAATTAATTTTTTTTTTTAAATATAAAAATTAAAATGAAAACTTTGTCTTTGCAACTAAATTTACTGAAGTTAAAGAGTCATTTCTTTTTATATATATATAAAATAAAGTAAATAATTGTATAATAATAAATAATTCTAAATGAGTCTGAAATAAAATACTGTGCAATTAGTAAATGGAAATAAAATAAAAGGAAGAAAATGATGCAAACTTAAACTGCTCTAAAAAATAAAAACAGACAAACTAAAACTAAATATCATGCACAGTTCTGTCATTATTTACTCATGTTTTGAGCTGTTTTCTCACTTCTCTCCATCATCCTCCAGACATCTCCTTGATCTCCAATGTGATCTTCAAGCACGTTCCTACAGCCAGACTGGTGGAGGATCTCGGCCACGAAATCACGTACGTTCTGCCATATGAATCTGCCAAAGATGGAGCATTCGTGGAGCTTTTCCACGAGATCGACGACCGGCTCACAGACCTCAGCATCTCCAGCTACGGCATCTCGGACACCACTCTCGAAGAGGTAAAACACCACTGAAGATTTCATTCACTTCAGCATCAGACTGATTCAGTTGCAGATTTCTGACAGGCTTATTGGCCAAATCAGAAAATTAATTACAATTATTATTCATTATTTTCTGACTTCAAATAAAATTCAGAACAAACACCTATTATTTATTTATTTTATTTTTTATTTTTTATTTTTTTTATTTAGTTAGTTAGTTAGTTTATTTATTTATATATTTAGTTAGCTATTTAGTTTGGTTTTATTTATTTATTTAGTTTGTTTTTTATTTTTATTTGTTTAATTAATTAATTATTTGTTTATGTATGTATTTATTTATTTTTTAATAATTTTTATTTTTTATTTTTTTTATTTTGTTTGTGTTTTTGTTTATTTAATAAAGATTTTTATCTTTATTTATTTATTTTATTGTCACCAGTTTTTTTTGTTCATATTTTTATTTATCTATTTTAATTATTATTTATTTATACAGTTTTTATAAAAAAAAAAATTTCTTTTTAAATTTTTTTATTTAATATTTATTCATTCTCTTCTCATTCAATTTCCCTCTTTTATTACTTTATTTTATTTTACTCATATATGAATTGCCTTCTTCAACTCCCTACCATTAACCCTCATATTAGGTTTGTTATTTCTTAAATAATGTCATTCTTTGTCTTCTTAATTCATCCTTTCCACTCTGAATACATATACTTAAATTTTAAAATGTACATTTCATACCTATAACAATCCTACACAGACATCTCACATAATTACATGTGCATTTAATCTCATTTTTTTTCTTTTGTTTTGTCTTTTTTACCTCTTATTTTGCAAGTTTTTTCTTCTTTTTTCTCTAAATGTCCTACTTTGTCTTGATTAAAAAGCAAAAAAATACAATCACTCTAAACATGAGCTATAATGAAATCTGCCAGAACACAAAAGTGTCTTAGAAGAAAGCTTATATTTGTAACATTTGTAGATTTTTTTAGTGCAAAAAAATCCACAATGTCTTAAGCTATTACATACAATTAGTGCATAAATACATAATATCTTAGGTTTTTCATTTGTACTGTGTCTTCAGAGACACATGTATTGCTTAATTTACACGCTTTGTGTTTTATTTTCACTTTGCAAATCTAGAACAGAAATCTTGAATAAAGCAACACTGATCACACATTTAAAGCAAGCACTATCAAATTCAGAGTTACATCCCTGCTCTGTTGGTGCATCTTTAATTTCATGCAAGAATGTGAATAAAATGAGTTTGTCTTTTTCGTTCAGATTTTCCTGAAAGTGGCTGAGGACTGCGGTGTGGATGCTGAAACCTCAGGTAAAACCACTGCTTTTGCTCTCAGGTAAACATTTAACTGCTGCGTCTTTTGGAAACAAGAGCATCACTGGGTTTTTTCTGTGTGTTGTGTGTCAGACGGGACTCTGCCTGCACGCAGGAACCGCAGACATGCATTCGGGGACCATCAGAGCTGCTTGAAGCCTTTTACTGAAGACGACTTTGATTTCAACGACTCTGAAGGGGATCCAGGTACACTCTCAGTCCATCCCTTCATCACTCTAGTCTGAAATATAGTCTGAATCGTCATCTTATGTGATAAAAGTCTGTAATACAAAATCAAATGACTTGGATGACTTTGATCTGATATGAATGTAAACCCTGGCCAATGTAAAGCTTGTTTTAAAGGTTTTCTGCTGTGTGTAATCCTCAGAGTCTCGTGAGACTGACTGGTTGGATGGTGCTGATGGTAAAGGCTCGTATCAGGTGAAGGGCTGGAGTCTGAAGCGGCAGCAGTTTGTGGCTTTGCTCTGGAAACGTTTACTGTACGCCCGACGCTCACGCAAAGGTTTCTTTGCTCAGGTACGGCAAGTCTGCAAGTTTAACATCTCTATAGTCAGGGGCGTAGCGGACATTTTAAAAGTAGGAGGGACAGCTATGAGATCCAAAAGTTTGTATTCATATAATTAATAGTCACCTGTTGTTAAATGGTGTGTCTCTAAAAGTGAGACAGGATGTATCCCCCCCGTCTCCCCAGTTGCTATGCCCCTGTCTACAGTGTAGGCCAAACTCTACATTAGCATTAGCATTTTAGTAAATGACAATTTTTGTCAACAATATGCTAATTCATAATAGAAAATGTTCATAGTGACAACATGCTAGTCGTGTGCTAAATATGCTAAAAATAAATATGCTAATACATTATACTAGAAATAAAATATGCTAGAAAAAAATGCTAATAAATATGCTAGCTACTTGCTAATTCACAATAGAAACATGCTATAAATCAATATATGGTGACCACATGCTAATTAACACTAGAAACATGCTTAGTCATACTAGAAATGTGCTAGGAATGTGCTAAATCATGCTTAAATTATGCTAATATGCCTGTCTGTCTGTTTGTCTGTCTATCTATTTATCTATCTATCTATCCATACTATCCATCTATACTTTTTCAAGGTTTCAAACTAAACAAACTATGACCAATAGGCTTTCTCAAGCCACCATGAAGTTTGACTTTAATCTTTATTATCTAGTAATAATTATTGTTGTTGTTGTTATTATTATTATCAGTTTCTTAAATGTGGTGTTGTTAATTGTCCAGATTGTGCTTCCCGCTGTGTTCGTGTGCATCGCTCTGGTCTTCAGCCTCATCGTTCCTCCTTTCGGGAAATATCCCAGCCTCGCTCTGGAGCCCAGCATGTATGAGGAGCAGTTCACCTTTATCAGGTACACACTGCCATCCACACGCTTTACATTTTAATCCCATGAGCCTTGGAGAGTCTGATGGTGATGGTGATGATGATGATGGTTTGTGTCTCCAGTAATGACGCACCAGAAGACAGACACACAAACAGGCTGCTTGATGCTCTGAAGGACAGTCCGGCTTATACTGACCAGTGCACAGATGGGAAAAACACAGCGTGAGTTTAATGCACATTCAACAGAGGAGGTGATCTTCTCACATGGAGATGCTCATGGTTATATTTGCAGTTTAGAAGAAGCTTCTGTTTAACGGGGTCCTTAATTTAATGGGCAATAAGTTTTTTTGATTGTAGAGCACATATAGCTTGTGTAGATTGGATTATCCATTAAGTATTTAATTTGTGCAATTTTGGGGGGAAAACTTATAATTATAAGTTTTTAATTAAATTATAATTTAATGCAAGAACAATTTAAATTTTTAGTTTTGTTATAAAATAATAAATAAGTAATGTTTATTAACTTAAATATTTAATCAAATATTAAAAGTATTTTTGTTGGTTTTTATATGTGTTGTTGTTGGAATAATTAAATGTCTTATTATTACAACAGCAACATTTATAGAAAACAAAACAAAAAAAAATATATATATATATGTATATATATATATTTTTTTTTTTTTAAATCCGCAAATATTATTAAGGATTTAGTTTTTGTAAGGACTTTATTTTTTATTATTATTATTTTTTTAAGATAAACAGTTGCATATTTTGTCCAGTAATATCAGAGTGGATATTTTCAGTCGCAGATCATTAATAATATATTGATTTTACTTAATTTTTTATTTTATTTTTTTCAAATAGTAGAGCATTTTTTCCAACAAAAGATGAGCTTATGATATTCCCATTAGTGGATTGTTAATATTTTAGATTTTTTTAAGTTGTTTGTTTTCATATATTTGTTTGTGTGTGTTTTGTTTGTTACAGTAGCAGATCGTGTCCGATTAAAGATGGAGAATGGCTGGTTCCAGAGGTTACCGAGAGCATTGAGGCAATATTCCTGAATGGAAACTGGAGTATGGAAAACCCTTCTCCTCTGTGTGAGTGCAGCTGTGAAGGACGGAAAAAGATGCTTCCGGAGTGTCCGCCTGGAGCAGGAGGCCTTCCACCGCCTCAGGTACACATATTCACCAAATACTGTAATATCTGGTTTTATCTTAATATTTAGGCAGCAGAACGTATGACTTTCTCTTCTTTCCTCAGATTAAAGTCACCCATGATGAAACCCTGCAGAATCTGTCTGGAAGAAACATTTCAGACTATTTGGTGAAAACATACGCACAGATTATTGGGAAAAGGTGAGTTGAGACAGTCCACAATATAAATAAGCCAACTGAAATAAAATGTTCCTGGTTTTCATTCTAACTTTGTCCTGTTTTATCTGTTCAGTTTGAAGAACAAGCTCTGGGTCAACGAATTCAGGTACATCTCAGTTCAGATCTGATATGATTATATTAATAATGCAGTAAAAGATATAGACCTAAAATCTCTTTCTCATTGGCCATCTTAAAGATTTGGACTTCAACTCTTGTTCGGATTGGTCATGTAAAATATATAGACCTCGGCTCTTGTTCTGATTGGCCATGTTAAAGATATGGACCTCAATTCATATTCTGATTGGCTATTTGAAATATATAGACTTCAAATGTCATTCTGATCGGCTTTCATAAAGATACAAACTTCAACAAACTTCAAAAATATAAACTTTAAATCTTTTTCTGATTGTCCATCTTTAAGATATAGACTTCAACTCTTGTTCTAATTGGCCATGTTAAAGAAATGGAGCTCAAATCTTATTCTGATTGGCCATCTTAAAGATTTGGACCTGAGGTCATATTCTGATTGGTTGTTTTAAAGATATAGACTTCAACTCTCATTTTGATTGGCCATCTTTAAGATATAGACCTCAAACATTGTATTGATTGGCTGTCTTTAAAATATGGACATTAAATATCATTCTGATTGGCCACCTTTAATATACAGCCATCAAATCTCATTCTGGTTGGCCGTCTTTAGAGATATGGCCCTTGACTCTCATTCTGATAGGCTTTCTTAATGATATGAACCTCAAATCTTATTCTGATTGGCTATTTTCAAGATAGACTTTAAATCTCATTCTGATTGGCTTTCTTAAAGATATTGACTTCAACTCTTGTTCTGATTGGCTGTCTTAAAGATATGAATGTCAAATCTCATTCTGATTGACCGTTTTTAAGATATGGACCTTAAATCTCATTTTGATTGGTTGTCTTGCAGATATGGTGGCTTCTCATTGGGTGCACGAAACACACAGGCTCTCCCACCTGGCGATGAGCTCACTGATGCCATCTCTCACATCCGCAGCCGCTTCAGTCTTGAGTCGGTATGTCTTGTTCACATTTACCACTGATGTTTCCAAAAAAAAAAAAAAAACATAGAAAACTGTTGTGGCACAAAGTTTGGAGTTTACCTTCAATACACATATACACGTTTGTTTTTTTTGCAACCCACAGGGCACCGCAGCCGACCGCTTTCTGGGAAGCCTGTCAACTTTTATCCGAGGTCTGGATACCAATAACAATGTGAAGGTGCGTACACTGCTTTCAGACTTAGTGTATTTATCTGATCCATACTGATGCCATGTTTATTATCGACAAGACTGATCTAAATCCTACTCATAATAATAACATATTAATAATAATAATAATAAAAACAATATGTATATTCATATAAAGTATAATATATAGTAGGTTTAATGTAAGGTATTTATTACCAGTAGTAACTTGCAGTATGTTAACACTTACTGCATTCGAGATTGACATTGCAGGTCTTGTAAACATCAATAGAGGGCCAAGTTTATCTATTAATCTTGAGATGGGACAGTCTATTATTATTATGCCAGTGCTCATAAACACTAATGATGAATCCACAAAGTCTGTAAAAGCAAGAAAAGTGACATGCTTGGTTATCTGCTATTCCAGATCTGGTTCAATAATAAAGGCTGGCACAGTATCGGATCATTCCTCAACGTCATGAACAATGCCGTCCTGCGTGCTAATCTTCCTCCCGGCCTGGATCGCTCCAAATTTGGCATCAACGCATTTAACCATCCACTCAACCTCACCAAAGAGCAGCTCTCGCATGTGGCACTGTGAGTACTGACATAATAGGGGCATAATAAATAGACAAAATGAAAAGTCTACGATTTTATATTATGATCCATTATTTTATTTGTTTTATTTGTGGAACAACATTAAGTTAACTGATTAGTTTTTACTAATTTAAGTAGATTGAACATATAACAATCCCAAGCTCTTTTAAAAAAAGTTTGAACAGTCGGCAAAATATTTATTTGAGTGTAATACATAATAAAACATAAGTAATGAAACATAAATCTTGCTATTTTCCCAATTACCTTCACAGAATGACCACCTCGGTGGATGTGCTGGTGTCCATCTGCGTCATCTTCGCCATGTCCTTCGTTCCAGCCAGTTTCGTGGTGTTCCTCATCCAGGAGAGAGTGAATAAAGCCAAACACATGC
>NC_141021.1:55297500-55327500 GCF_052040795.2 Danio rerio
AAATTTGGTATCAAAAGTGGCTTATTTGAATGGCAAAGGCCTCTAGATTATGCTTATTCTACCAGAATAAAATGTGATCATGCCTTGATTTTGAATTATTTCATTAGGACAGTAAGGTCTCACTTCGCTTAGACAAAAGTCTTGTCACTTAACAAAAACAATGTCCAGTATAGAATATAAAGTCCTGCTGCAGTGGAAACAGAATGAATATTGTGTCTGACTCCCATGAGCTTGGAGGACTGCATCCATACATCTCTGCAATGACTCAAATCACTGATTAATAAAGTCATCTGGAATGGCAAAGAAAGCGTTCTTGCAGGACTCCCAGAGTTCATCAAGATTCTTTGGATTCATCTTCAATGCCTCCTCCTTCATCTTACCCCAGACATGCTCAATAATGTTCATGTCTGGTGACTGGCCAGGCCAATCATGGAGCACTTTCACCTTCTTTGCTTTCAGGAACTTTGATGTGGAGGCTGAAGTTTGAGAAGGAGCGCTATCCTGCTGGAGAGTTTGCCCTCTCCTGTGGTTTGTGATGTAATGGGCAGCACAAATGTCTTGATACGTCAGGCTGTTGATGTGGTCATCCGCTCTGCAGATCTCTCGCACACCCCCATACTGAATGTAACCCCAAACCATGATTTTTTTCCTTCACCAAACTTGACTGATTTCTATGAAAATCTTGGGTCCATGCTGGTTCCAATAAGTCTTCTGCAGTAATTGTTATGACTGGGATGCAGATGATTCAAGAAAAAAATCAAAATAAATAAATAAATAAAAATCGACCTTCTGCCACCTTATCCAGTGATCAACTAGAAGTCAAGTTATTATTTGCTGCTTTTACAACTGGGATTGACGACAAGAGTTTTGTCATGTAGTGTGTATTATTATTGTTGACTACAATTATGTATATCCCTGTATAGAATAACCGAGAATTGGTGTAAACTAAATTGAAACTTAGGTGGCCATTTTAGACTTGCTTTGCTTGACTTATTTAAAAAAAAATTTTTTTTCACTTTTTCTCCAAACATATCCACACACTCTCATGCTCCTAAGAGAGTGCCAGTAAGAAAACAGCGGCGACAGTATGTTTTGGAGCACAAACTCACTGTAGTTTCTCCTGTAAGAGTTCAAGTCTCTGGCGGTCCACATATCGAGAGAACAGAGACACCAGGTTTGGAGGAGTGAACAGCGGTGATGAGAGAGCAGAGGATGGGACCTTCAGCAACTCCCGGGTCACAGAGAACACCAATTCAGTCCTGGACAAAAGAATAAATACAGGATAAAACATTATCAGATGCATTAAACACCACTGACAAAACCAGAATGAATGAAATACTGCTACGCTAGCCACTGTAAAGCCTTTTGTTCTTGTTTATACAGTTTAAAAGTAACCGGCTCTTTAGTATATCAACATTACAGTGAAAACAGTCAATTTGTGAAATAGGTCTTCGTATTGAATATGGTATAAAATGTAATTTATTCCTGTGAGTCAAAGCTGATTTTAAGCATTATTACTCCACTCTTCAGTTTCACATGATCCCTCAGGAATCACTCTAATATGATGATGATTTGCAGCTCTATTATGATCAATTATCATTACTCAGAATTAAAGGGTTAGTTCACTTAAAAACAAAAATATCAGTTGGATAGGATTGCATTTAGTCTCTCTTCACTGTACTTTCTTGCTCATTTCAACTGTGCACGTTTTACACTCAAGAGATAGAGAAGAAAAACAAATGCTAATGCATCACAACAATAGACGAGATAGACAAAAGTTCAACAAAATGGTTTATAAAGGTTTAAAAAAAGGACAATTTTCTTTTAAAAACTCTTACATTTACTAATTGACACCTATATTTAACCATTAAAGCTCATGAAGCACTTTTTGTTATGATATTATTCACATTTAAGGGAAAAATAACCCTATAAAGTAGCTATTTATAATTGTCAATGATTTACTAGCCTCAATAATTGATCATAATAGAACTGTTACCGTGAAGTATTTTGTATTATAGATGCACATGCAAAAGTGAAAACTTAATTTGGACTGCTAATAATAATTAGTTGACCACTGCCAATCTGGAAATGCACAAGATAATTGTTAAAGTAACTCTTGACTGCATTCAACTGAGAAGAAAGCCATATACACCTAGAATCCCTTGAAAACCTTTTTTATGCATTTTTGGGGGAACTTTAATGCTGAAAGCCATTACATTTCACTCCTTAGCATTCTTTAAAGAAAAGAGCAAGAGCAAAATAACAGCAATTATTCGAAATGACATGTTTTACATTACATTACAAACCCAGGGTGTTAAAGACGCTCAGACACTCACCAGCGGTTGTCGTCCATGAGTTGACAGTTTGGATCAGAGCTCTGCATTCGCTCTCCTTCACTCAGAATCAGATAGAGCAGCGTCACGCCAAACTGATGAACACAACACAGGGCATTCATTCATAGTAACAAATAGCCATATATAAGACAAACATTACTGGTTTACTTCATCAGAAACCTAGAGGAGACTCTGCACTATAGAAATATATAAACAAAGGCTTGGTTTACACCTGGTATTGTGAAATTTTTGTGTTTGTGACTGACTATGTGAATGTGCTAATGAAGGTATAAGTCATTCCACTCATTACCCCAAAGCCATATGCTGCTGCTCATGCCGTATATCAGGGGTGTCAAACTCAATTCCTGGAGGGCCGAAGCCCTGCACAGTTTAGTTCCAACCCTGCTCCAACACACTTAAGTCTGGTTTATACTTCTGCGTCAAGTGACCGGCGTAACTCACGGCGCAGGCAACGCGCGCAGCTGTGCATTTATACTTCTGCGCGCTGTCACTGTTGGTCTGCATTAACACTTCCGAAACGCTAGTTGGCAGTGAGGTGTAAATGTTCCTCTGTGTCGAGTTTCTTCGCTTCTGTTTTGCTTTTCCTGAACACTTCCTGGATGTACAAGTGACTCAAACTCGCTCATTTTGAGGCAGGAACCGGCGGGCGTGCAACAACTTTAACTATGAGGTAAACACAAAACAAAACTTTCCATCCGGAGCTCCTTCACGGGACTCCACACTTGTAAACAATCGCTCGCGCCATTCGCGTGGGTCTCGGTCCCGCCCAGACTCGTCAGCGCTACCAAGCCGACCAATCACAGAGCTTGCGCTACGCGTTGTTGCGACGTGTAGTTAAATTTTTTGAGAGGTGCACGTCAGCGACGCCATGGCGTCAGCGCAGTAGCATTTGCCGGCGTTTGACGCAGAAGTATAAATCAGCCTTTACCTGTAGGTTTCAAAAAAGCCTGAAGGACTCAATTAGTTTGATCAGGTGTGTTTATTAGGGTTGGAACAAAACTGTGCAGAGCTGCAGCCCTTTTGGAACTGAGTTTGACACCTGTGCCGTATACACTTTTACCCTGTTGGAAGTGTGTTCTGTGGTATTATCTTACATATGTCTGTTATTTACAGCTTCTATTAGAAATATATGGGGCATATCTAAATGTAAAATCATTATGAAATCATTATATGCCTTGCAGTCCTCGAAGGCACCCCTGCCAGACCACTCATATTGTCCCTAATCTCATAGAGGAGCTATTATTCATAATACAGTGACTTGCATATAGATGTCATGGAAAGGGTAACCATGGGTTAAAGAACAATTAACGCTATACACAGGGGATACAGTGGCCTGGTCTGGAGAAGCAGGATGCAGCTGGGACATAGAAATTAAGATTGATAACTTAGTAGTAGATACTACTAAGACATGGGGCTCTATTTTGACAGTCCATGCGCAGAGCGCAAAACGCAGGGCGCAAACGCTTTCAGGGCGTGTAAGAACGCGTTTTTGCTAATTTAAGGACGGGAAAATCCGCTTTGCGCCATGGCGCATGGTCTAAAAGGGTTGAGTTTATTTCCTTAATGAGTTATTGGTGTGTTTTGAAAATAAACCAATTAGAGTCTCATCTCCCATTCCCTTTAAGAGCCAGCTGCGTCACGCCAAGAGCGCATTCACTATTTACAGGACGCAAAGTAAGTCTAAGTGGAAAAACTGAGCATTTCACAAGCAAACAGTTCACATTTTTTTTTTAAAAGAAAACTGTTAAACAGAGCATCTACTGCGTGAGAATGAGAGATAATGGATCACTTTCACATTTGCTCTTGGATAGGGAAACCTTTACGAACAGACATCGATTAGTCTATAAATAATTAATTGCGTTTGTTAAGCGCAAATATTCATTTCAAAACTATTTCTAAATTCAGTTATAATTTCCAGCAAACGAATAAATGAACAATAATAACAAAATATGTTCAAAAACCTGAGTTATATCCTAAAACACATGCTGTGCCCCATATGGTCTAAAACCTGACAGGTGGGCAAATCTAAGCCTGTTTTTAATTAAATAAATTTAAATATGGATATAATAAATAATACTGCTAATAATAATGACATTATACAAAAGCAAATTGTTATGAATGAACTGAAAAAGCCTCCCGAGATGAAGAAGACATAAAAGCAGTGGTTTTTCATATTTATGTAGGCTAGAAAATAATATGTTTTGTAATATTTTAATCCTTTATATTTATATCCTATATCTATTCTTATTATATCCTATATATATCCTTAATATTTACATTTTTTCATATGTAAAGATATTTGCCTATTGCTCTCTTGTGTATTAAGCAGTGCGTAAGCGAGGCGCAACTCTGCGCTGGAGTTTAGACCGGGTTAGTTTTGGTCTAATGAAAAATCTATTATAGTTTCTCAAAATAGCAACGCACCAGCAGTGCGCCTCAGAACGCCTCCCTTTTTAGACCAGAACGCCTATAATAGCACAAATGAGCGCTAATGCATTTGCTATTTAAACAGCGTAGCGCAACGCCTCAAAACGACTCTTACGCCAAGCTGAAACTACCAAAAGACTATTGCGCCGCGCCTTGCGACACACTGCGCCGGGTGTATGAAAGGGCCCATGATGTATGAAATGTCAAACTATGAGTGTAAGAGAGGAGTAGCGCATGCATAAAACTGTGTGAACGAGCTTGATCAAACAGACGTACTATCGTATCGTCTCTGTTGTTGCAAACTGCTTGTAACAATAAAAGCTTTACCCTGAGTAACTCAGAAAGACCTCAAACTTCTTTTGTTTAGTGACTTTGCTTATGTCGTTAAAGTGGTCGCACAGGGTCTAACTAAATAATGCATACATAGAGAAAGGAAAGAAGAACAGACTTCATAATGTGTATATATGTACATAATGTGTAATGTGAATTTCCACCACAATGTCAACACAAAGTATATGGTTTCATGGTCATATGGGTTTTCAAAAGATATCTTATTTGCAGTTTGTAATGTAATTGTAATGTCGCTATTCATTAATGTAAATAGCCTGCATATTGTTAATCAAAACAGAGCACGATAAAGAAATATATTGTCTCTGAAAAGAAAGAAAACAAACTTTCAAGTCTCTTGCTTGCATCTGATCTACAAAGTAACACGTTTGCCTAATTTGCACCTTCTGGCAAAATAGAAACACTTTAAAATAGGCTTTTCACTTCCAACATGGAAGAGATATGTTAAAAAACAACAACGATCAAATCAAACTTGACCAGTTGACCAATCATAGCAGACCTGAACCCCAAATCAATTCAAGCAGACAGTATTGAAATCCCGCACAATAATGGCACACTTGAAAAATGCCGGATGACGTGCTCTTCAAGTCTAAAATACATTGATCGTGACTACTATAGACTATTTCCAGAAGAAGTAGAGCCGCTGTAATGAGCTTAGCTGATCACTTGTAATCAGATATCGGAAAATGCATGCTAATATCAAGTGTAAACAGGGCTGAAGTGTGACAGCGATACCTTATTCTGTAGCACGAGAGGGAGCTGTCCTTCACTGCCCTGCAGCTCCTGGAGGAGATCTGTGAGAGAGGTACTCGACATGGATTGAATCACCACCGACACTGGCTCTACCAGCCAACACAGCACCTGAGGAAATACAAAACAAAACATGCACACGACCACATTAACAAAGCGTCAAGCCTTTAATTATGTATATAAATATTATACACATTTTCATTTTAATCAGCTTATAATTTCAATAATTGTTAAATATAACTTTTTCAAGCTGAAATATTAAAAAACTCAGTTCTTTAATTATTATAAACTAATTATTATGATTATTTAAGTTTCATTTTAATTTTTTATTCCCCAAATGTTTTTGCACAGATATATTTTTAAATGCATGTATAACAAGGATGAAGTGGCCAAACCCTCCGTCACCACTAAACCCCACACACCCAGAGAATTATGAATTATATTGAGTTCAGGCGATTTAAAGGTTTTCCACATCCCATTCTTATGCACACAAATACCTGCATTTGCACATCATCAGTGTTTTTACCTGGTCTTGTTTGTCTTTCTTGGCCAGAGCTGGAAGGTTTCTGGCTATCCCCATGACAACGGCAGCAGCCTGAGGCTGTGGCAGGAAGGGAAGGAGCCTGGAGATCAGCCGCTTCCCTTTACGCACAGACATGATCATCAAGCACTGCTCGTCACTCACTCTGCACAAAGATGGAGGAAACGTTGTTTAAAAATGGCTTGTTTTTCTCCTTTGATGTGCTCAACGGATGAACGGGAGGGGATTTTATTGGCCTTGGAGATAGGGCTGTGCTTGAAACAGATGGTTAAATGCAACACAATGGTTTTCTCAGAAACTCCAGGTGCAAAAGGGTTGAGGCTGATCATGCAGCCTCACATTGAACCCAAGAACAAACTAATGAATGGATTTAGAATAAAATGTGTTCTTTAAAGACCTTTTTCTCAGCACTCAAAATTACCCATTATGCTTTGCGTGTAAGTGCAAGGAAAATGCTAAGAACTTCAGGTCGGCAGCTGATGCGTGTAAACAGTCCCATTTAGACAGCTTTGAAACGATAGTTTTAATCTGTTTTACCTGCTTTTATCATCTATGAACTAATCCTGTTGTCCATCAGCACCATCTCCTGGACTGATTGTTTAAAGAAATGCGATCTAGTATGATGGAAAACAGCTGCTGCGAGGCATTTCCCCCTCGTTGTCAGATGGCATCTTCTGCCGTTTAAATGAAGCCTTGTCATCGCTAAAGTCAACAGTTTCTCTTCCTTTCAAATACAAACTGTGGTGAAAACAACACACTAAATGAAACATAAACAGCTCATGATTAGAATGAAAAGCAAATCAGCCAGCAGAGTATCAGTTTCATGCCAGTAATCTGGTTTACTCTATAATGCAGTGAAGTATTGTGTGTGTATTAAAGAGCCACTGAGCTGACAGCTTACAGGCTAGGAACACACGCACACACACACACACACACACACACACACACACACACTGTATTTCTGACGGCAGACACGTGAACTAGGAGTACGTTTTTCTCGTGTTTGTGACGCGCTTAAACCACATCTGACAGATTATAACGGCTTTAACAGACACATTTCTAAGTTGTGCGTCACAAAAACACTCCGCAATCTATTAAAAACGATTTTGAAATCTATTTGTAAACGGAAGTTCTAACCATTCTACCGGAAGACGCTGGTCGCAATGGCGCCCTCCATGCAGCAAGAAAAAGGTCTATAGGGGACCAAGTGTTGATGAAACAGACCTGTCTTCAACCACTGAGAAATTACCAAAATAAAATGGATTGACACTGAATAGGGTTGCACAATATGCAATTTCTGCATTAATATTCCAATGTACAAATCAGCAATAGTCACATTGCAGAACGTCAAGCAATTTCAAGTGAATTTAAACCCTTTGAGCACAACGAATGATGACGTTTGCCACTTTAACAAGGATTGTGTTTACAAATTTATACAATGTAGACTTATGTAGAAAGTAGAGTTAATTTACATTTGATTATTACATTTCTGTTCCTCAATACTGTTAGACTCCAGCAAAAAACATTAATTTTGCTCCGTTTCATCTGTGCTTTAATGTATTTTATTTTGTATATATAAAATGTACGTTTTTTTTCAAATATCGTGCAGCCCTAGCACAGAATGCACTTTTTTAAAACATTGAATCGTTACTAGAATAGAATGTGTTATTATTAGGGGAACGAGAGTTGACAAAACAAACGTGTCTCCAGCCATTGAAACGTCATTAGAATAGAATTTGTTAATTTTAGGGTGTAGAGTGTTGGACATAATATTGTCTGCTGTTTTTATTTTACTCACCGGTCGTCCCACTCTTTTTCCCGGAGCGAGTTGTAGAGCTGAAGCGTGTGGGTTTTATGCTGTTCTAGCAGAACGTCTCTTTGGTGCTCAGGCGTCTGCAAAAACTTCTTCTCAAAGTCTTGCACTTCTAGTAATAGACTGTACATCTGCACAACAAAATACACAGGACATATTGTGATGAATAAGAACAAAAATGCACATAAAAATAATTGTTGACCCCCAAAATGACAATATACTCATTATTTCCTCAAGTGGTTCTAAACTTTGAGTTTCTTTCTACTGTTGAACACAAAAGAAGATATTTTGAAGAAAGCTAAAAAGCTGTAACCATTGATTGGCATGGTATTTGTATTTCCTACTATGGAAGTCAATGGTTACAGGTTTCCAGCATTCTTCAAAACATCTTCTTTTGGGAAGAAAAAGAAACTCAAAGGTTTGAAACAAGTAGAGTGTGAGTAAATGATGACAGAATTTAAATGTTTGGGTAAACTTTCCCCTTAATTCCCTCTACTCTTACCTTCTCCACAGTGTAAAGGATTTGCCGTCTTTTATTCCACACCTGCTTCTCTCTTTTTTCCTGTTACATAAAACAGCGATTAAGGCACTACACCATTCCATGACATAAGACTTTTATAACATCCTTCATCATGAAGCAGCATCACATTAATAGTTCTAGACAAAATCTGTGGACATTTTAACATTTTTGTAAACAGGGTCCATACACATTTTAAAAAATTACAGCACTTTTACAAAACCTTCAGTTAAATATTCATGACCTAATGTTTCATGCAATGTCTACATACATGTGGTAAAAAAGAAAAAAAAAACGTATGTTCAAATTTATCAAAGCACATCAAAAAAATGTGACAATCTGTGTAGTTTATGTTTATTTTATTCGTGTAAAATAGTTTAAAAAATATCTTGTGTGAATTTTTTTTATTTAGAAATGATGGCTTGTGTCTTCACAAAACGTATTAAATTAGCACAAATTAGCCTTTAACACCCGCATTATCTTACCTCTGTATTAAGAGATTGTTTCTGGACATGACACTCAAATGTATCTTGAATTACGATGAATGTAAGTGAAAGAGAAGTGAAGCTGAAACTGCAAGTTGCTTTTGCCCCACACAGAGAATGTCACATGAAAAGACAGATATCGCAATTGTATTTGAAATTTAGACAATATTATCATCTCAAATATATTCAAGTACACAGATACTTGTTAAACAAATTTCCATGACTTTTCCAAAACATTTTGGGTTTATTTACCTTTCCAAAACTTTTCCAGGCCTGGAAAATGCCTAGTCAAAACTATATGACTTTTTCAGGACCAGGTCTTTTTATTATATATATATATATATATATATATATATATATATATATATATATATATATATATATATATATATATATTATTATTATTTTTTTTTTACATATTTGTTTTTTTTTACATATACATACATATTTGGTTAGACTGAACTCCATGCATTTGAAAATGAAACAAAAAACAGTAATCAAGTTAAAACTATTACTAAAATGATTATTAATTAATTCCTCTGCATATCTATATCATGTAATGTGACTGCAGCATCTGCATGATTCATTGAAGTGCAAAAGATTTATTCTTGTTTTTTTAATGTTATTCAGGAAAGAGAACTTGTGCTGTTCTGTGCAGCAACAGAAGCAGGGCAAAACAGAGACATATAAAATCCCTTTTTAGATTAGTGTGCGTGCCTAAATGGTCAAATACACAGAAAAATATTTCAAAATGACTGCATGTAGTTATTACTCTGATAAACCTTTGTTTGTTAAGTAATAATAGGAGGAAAAGCCTCATATAAGTGGTTTTAAATAAAAGGTTGCGGGGTGTTCAGATTGCTGACCTCATCATCACTGCGAGAGGTGACCACTGCATCAATCATTTTCCTTGGATTGTTGACACTGGAGACAGTGAGTTTTCCTAATGAGCCTGCAAACTGCACTGTGAAGCAAACACAACCATACAGAGTATTAGACCATTTGAACAAATCACAAATGTGCAATTATAGAGATTAGTTAACCCAAACAATAACAATTCTGTCATTATTTACTCACCTTCTACTTGTTTCAAATCAATATGACTCTCTTTCTTCTGTTGAACACAAAAGAAGATATACTGAAGAAAGAAACCTGAAACCATTGACTTGCTAATATGGAAGTCAATAATTACAGGTGTCCAGCTTTCTTCAAAATATCTTCTTATGTATTCAACGACAACTCAAAAGCAACTCAAACTGGAATGGAACAAGTAAAGGGTGAGGAAATAATGACAGATTTTGTATTATTTTTTATTTTTTAAGGTGAACCAATCGCTTTAATTTCCAATAACAAGATAAACATTTTTGCCCCCGCTTAAAGTTATGAGACTTCTCCATGTTGTTCTTACCAGGTCGATAGGTGTGCTCCAGTTTGGCCACCTGAGGGGTGATGAGTTTGGTGGTGTGCTCCTTCCTGTTGTCTCTGTCCCGCTCCTGACGCTTCTCCATCTTCTCATAGTAATTCTGCAAAATAAGAAAGGATAAACATCATGAGACAACGATAACAACATTTTAACCACGTTTACAACAATGTGGTTGTATAAATAAATAAAATAAATATTTTATTCACTTTTTAAATGCCACATCATACTATCTTCAAGATGATCTCAAAGTAAATTACTAAAACTAAATGTACAATTTAAAAAAGGTTATTAAAAAAAAGCATTTTAGATTCAATTTTCAAATATATTCTGATGATTGTTTAAAAAATAATTCAATTCAAAACTGATTTAAAAAGCATGAAAAAGTGCTTAAATCAGCTAAACAGCCATCTAAAGAATAAATAAAAGTACCAAAGTTTAATATTTTACAAAGCTGCATGTTTGAAGTATTTCAAATTAAGTTTAAGTTTTAAAAGCTTCTAATTTAAACAGAAGTGATGTTTAAAATAGATACATATTAGTAGTATGTCAAACGCCATGGGCAATATGCCAAAACTTTCCATTTAAAATAAGGGCCCAAGAGTGTGTGTTTATGTGTGTGTGTGTGTGTGTGTGTGTGTGTGTGTGGATAAAAGTGTGATTACCTGGTAATAGTAATCATCCAGATATGGATCGGTGCTTTGAAGCTGCATCATCTGGATTTTGGCCACCCATTCCTTCTCTCTTTGAGTCATTAAATTGCTGTAAGGATCTCGGTTTTTCCTTTCTCCAACACCTCTACCGCCAACATGATCACTGAAAGGATAAGAGAGAGACAGACATTTACACAAGACATTTCAGAGCAGTTTAATATACTGCATTGGTTCTTAAAGTTAAATAGTTCTCTGATATATATTAAATATTACATATATAGTAGGTATGTGGCTTATGCAAGTTTAAAAAAAATCTCCAGAAACTGTTTTATATGCTCATTAAATACTGCAAAGATCTTATTCAGTCACGCATCAGTCAGCTTTGTGTTTTGATTGGCCTTTTGTCCACCGGGGTTTTACATTCAAGTAATTTACATGAGAACTTGGAAACAATGGTGACCGAGGCTTGCGGTGTCTGACATTGCGATATTTTGTTCATTCTGCGATATGAATACAATTTCCCCAGATGACTTGAACACCTTTTTGTCAAGCAGTATTCAGGTGCAGAAATTGAATAATAAAATGTAATAATGTAAAATAACTCTTTATAGTTTTCTTTATATTAATAATTCAGTAAAATTATACTTTAATAAAGTTACAAATGTTGTCATTTTTTGTGCCCAAACTCTCTTGAACTGCCTTTAAAACACTTGCATTTCGTTCTATTGTTTAATCTCTGTAATGACTTCCCATGTGTCTTGTATTGTGAACTGTGATGCTGATCAACTATAATCCCTCAATAACTCAATATTGCAGATCCTACAATGTGATGGCAGATACAATAGCGATGCTGAAATTATATATTGTGCCGCCAGGGTTATTTCCACATACTGATGTTTTATTATACGACTATGCCTAAGTATTCCCAGACTTCCTTTATAGGGCACCTTCCAGCAGAGAAATGATTGACAGTGCTCACCCTCTGTTCTGCATCCTCTGGCTGAGCATCCTGCGGTGCTGTGGGTGCAGGTGGGTGGTGTTGTGTCGGATGGGTGCATGGCCCAGAGGAGGCCCGTGAGGACCTATTCTAGGCCCAGATTGACCAAAAAATGGCCTGAAACCCCCAACACCTCCCTGTAATAATGGAGGAGCCGGACCACGCTGGAACTGACCAACCTGAACGCAAACAGACACATGATGGAATCACTGTAGAATCACTCCTACCTCATTACATTACAGTAAAGCATTATAAATGTACAGAATGTCCACTATATACACATTTATGTCGATTATACTACATATTATTTGAAATGAATAAAAAAACTTCTAGTTGAAAAATAGGTTTGACAGAGCGGTTTGAAGGATAGTGGCAAATAAAAATAATTAAAAAAGACAATTAATTTGAATTTAGGTTCCAGAATTTAGAAATCTCTTTAAAATATCTCTCAAATGTAAGTTTAAAGAAAGCAATTTTAGTTAAAATCTGTGGCCAGCTTAAATGATAACCCACCTGAGAGTTAAGCAGTTGAGCTCTTTGTATTTGAGACAAAACAGGATTGACACCAGCAGGGAACGGAGAATGAGACAAAGGCGATTTCTGAAGGAAACACATTGGATTATAATTAGAAGATTTTAAATGATTATTTTCTTGGATACTGTTTGAAATAAGTGAAAAATTTTAGGTTTTTGTTGATATTAGACATCCCCTAAAGAAGAGTCCAGGTTGAGTAAATAATGCATTGATGCATAACGCTGGACTGTATCATAGCGCCCCCATCAGGCTGCTTTATTTGCTTTGACTCTGAAGTGATGTGGGACTCACAGCGATGCTGAGCAGGTTATTGGGGGACAGACGCTCGGGGAAGGGAGGTGGGAATCGCATCGGCACAGACGCTCTCACATGAATAGCTGAAGGGTGATTATTCTGAAGGAAAAAAGTAGAGTTAATGAACAACATTACATTAACATCAATTGAAAATATAAAGTGCATGCATATGATCATTCCACAGGTTACTGCAACGTTTACTACAAAAACTTAACAACAGCTATTTTGTCAATTGATGTTTACAGTTTTTGTTTATTTAAAACAAATGGTTTTTGCATAATTTTAAATTAATATAATATTATGCAATAATGCTATAATAAATAGCATAATATTACAATAAAACATAAAAAATAGTTTTTATTAGTAAAAATTATTATTATTATTATTATTTTTGGAGTACAGTTAGTGGTATATTGAGAGGCAATTGCAGATTAGGAAGTGAAGTGGAGGCTAAATAGTTGAGTTTTTAGTCGTTTCTTAAAAACAGCGAGTGACTCTGCCATTCTGATGCAGGAAAGTGATTCCTTCCCTCTTTGGGATGGAACCACGAGGCGACGTTCATTCACAGAACGCAAGTTTCTGGAGGGCACATAGATCTGCAGAAGTGAGAGCAGATAAGAAGGAGCAAAGCCAGAAGTCGCTTTGTAGGCAAACATCTTTGAATTTGATGTGAGCAGCAACTGGCAGGATAGCTTGAGGCTTGAGCAGGAGGCTTGATAGAGTTCGCTGGAAGCCCCGCTAGTAGAGAGTTGCAGTAATCTAATCTGGAGAGAACAAGAGCTTGAACAAGGAGTTGAGCTGCATGTTCAGATAAGAAGGGTCGGATCATTCTGATGTTATGGAGTGTGAATCTGCACGATCGAGCAGTTCTAGAAATGTGGTCAGAGAAGTTTAGTTGGTCATCCATTGTTACTCTAAGGCTTTTCACCATTTTGGATGCAGTAAGGTTTTCCCCATCCATCCGGATTGAAAAGTTATGGTGTAGAGTCGGGTTGGCAGAAACTACAAGCATTTCCGTTTTTGCGAGGTTAAGCTGCAGATGATGATCTTTCATCCAGTGTGAAATGTCCGACAGGCAGGCTGAGATGTGAACTGGAACCGAGGGATCATCAGGATGAAAAGAGAGGTATAGCTGGGTATCATCAGCATAGCAGTGGTAGGAAGATCCATGTTTCTGGATGACTGGTCCTAGAGATGTCGTGTATTTTATTTCTAGCATGTAATTTCTGTAATTTTTAGCAGTTAATCATGTTAAGTGATCCTTCAGAAACCATTTTATAATGCTGATTTGGTTCTCAAAGAACATGTTGTATTGTTTATTGTACATTAAATAAGCATTTTAGTTCATCCTATGACCCTTGATCAAAAGACAGCTTAAGGGAACACATTTAAAATAAACTCTTTTAACAATTTAAAAAAGAACAACTGATATCTTATTCAGTTAATGCAACCAGTTGATGAATGAAAGTATTACTTTGTCCAAAAAATAAAAGATTTAAGGGAGTCCAAACTTTTCAATTGTATAAAACAGAAAAAAAGCACATAATAATACATGCTTTCAGGGATTATCTTCTTACCTGCTGATTGAGGATTTGACTCATAGGCTGTTTCGGGGGTGTTCCAATAGGTACAGCCCTTACCGGTGGGCTTCCAATCACTGGTGAGCTGGAACGAGGAGGCGGAACCCGTTCAGACAAATCACGCCCTTCATCTCTGCTCAGCGAGGGAGGCCGATTCGGAAGCCCGACCTCCTTGATAATGGACAGTAGTGTTTTGTCCTAAGGAGTGAAGCAGAGGAGTTTAGAAGAACAGCACTGGAAGACTTTACAGCACACTTGAGAAAGCGTTTCGTAAGCAAGAGTGCTTTACCTCTTTTTGACCGATTAGTCCAGAGTTAACACTGACAGGACTGAAGCCCATACTGTTCTCCCAAATACTGTGAGAGTTTATCTATGAAGGAAAGAAAAAGGAAAATATTAAATGTTGTATATTATTCAGGAATGAAATAGCAAAATGCTATTATAATAGATTAAAAAGAGTGATTATGACACGGCTGTCTGGAATACTCAATTCTGATTAGTCAGTCGCAACATTCCAAGACATGTTATTCCCAGTTAACAGCCTCTAAATAACACGGGCTCATCTGGAAACCTCTAATCATCTTGACATCAGTGAATATATTCACATACATACACTTAAATACACATTTTTTATGTATCTGCTTGTGTGTCCAGCTTTGGTTTTTGACTGTTTGGTAGTGTCTTGTAAATTAATAATACTTAGATTAGCATGCTAGTATTTTGTTTCTGTCAGCTTAGCGTTTTCAACTCTTTGGTGCCATCTTGTGACTGAATAATGCGCAGGTTACCATCAGCTGTTCTCGTTTCATTTAATTAATCAATTAATAAATTATTATGGCTCAGAACAACTTTTGTGTCTATTTTTTATGTTTTGTGGCAGGTAGACATTTAATAAGTAGGATAAAGTACATTCAGGACGGTTGTTTTGCAGTCTTACACAGGCTGCCAATAAGCCTGTTGGGCTTTATTCTGCGATAACAACCTCCTGGATTTACTTTATCACTAACATGATAGGTTGCGATGTCATTATTAAGCACTTCGGGATTTAGTTTTATAGGAGAGACTAAAGAAAAAAATACTATTTAAACCTGCGATAACCAAATACTCATTGCCTTGCATTATGAAGAGATCAATTTCAATGAATTTTATTTTGTAAATGTATTTTTGATCTGGCTCTATAGTATTAACATATATTTACCTTCACTGAAAGCATTTAATTAGGCATGGGCCGGTGTAAGATTCTGATGGAGTGATAATCTTGGATAAAAAGATCACGTTTTCACAGTATTGTGATTGTAAACTTTTTTTCAAATTGAACACAATACATTTTATTTTAAGAAACATTTAAAATATTTTGAAACAGTAAACATGCCAGGCTAAATAATTCAAATAAATCATTAGCTATGTTTCCATCCACCTATTTTATGCGCATTTTGCAAATAATGGAAACGCCTTCATGCGCATAAATTTTGAAAATGCGCATAAAAAAACGTATGCGCCTAACTGGGTAAGATAAACTTTTTATTCGATAAGAAAAGATGCGCATAAACTGCGATGGAAACACTTTTACCGCACAAACTCCAGCATGCGCATTAAAAAAATGTCATGTGATTTTGTTAAAAGAGATCATGTGATACTTCTGTGTGAATGGATAAAACGTCAGGCTAAGCACATTATAAAACATCTGAAATGTTGTTTTGGTCATTATAAAACGCCTAACCATTTTAGTATTAATGTTATTATATTATTAATGACCTCCAGAATCAAGAGCGCCTGTGCTCCATGTCTGACACCTTCAAACGCCACTGCACGCTCACTGCTTGTCAGGATTGTCTTCTGAGGCGCATTCATTTAGAAAAGACTGATGCAGCTTCTACTGCAGCAAATTCAGTTTTTACTGTTGATATTTGGCACCAGTTAATCAGGAAGTGACGATTTTGTTCGCTTTGACTCGTTGGATGGAAACAATGCTTCATTCGCACAACATTTATGCGATAATCCAGTTTTGCGCATTAAGTTTATTCGCATTTTTGGATGGAAACATAGCTAATGACTTTTGCTGTCTTCATTAGTTTAAAAGTACACATATTTCTTAACAACTTTAAAGGCCATATTTGAGTATCTTTTCTTTTTCTTTGAATATAAAGTAAAGCCACTGCACTGCTCAGGTCTTTAGCAGGCTTGGATGTTGGTGCATAAGCGATTTGCTTTTCAAATGTTTGCTAAATCATGGGCTGACCACTGGCTTTTGATGTGGAAGGTCCTTTTTCTGCTGGAGATACTGTTTCACTAAAAAACTATCAGACAAACCTGTGAAAGAGGAGCTGGTCCCCTATGCAGGAACTGCTGATGCTGCTGGTAGCTCCGCAGCAGAGAAGACGGTCCGGCTAATGCTGACGGATGCGGAGGCTGAGCGGACAGCATCGGAGGAAGGTGAGATCTGTCTGAGCTGGCGCTGCCCACACCAGCTATGGCAGGATCTGAACCCAGGATGAGGCGAGTAAGCGACTCCGCCAGGTCACCGCCGCCCCGTTCATCTATGTCAGGGTATAGCCGGGAGGAAGAGGAAGGTGGAGGGAGAACCGAAGAGTGGGCATTGCTGCCAGCATGACTGGTGTCACTGTCGCCGGCTCCTGGCAGCACGTCTCGCACACGCTCATCGAGCTCAGCGAGGCGGGTGTGCTCCTCCTGCCAATCATCATCTAAAGAGGAACGCATTTTAATAAGGTTACACTGCAATTTGATACATAGCATATGAATAGCCAGAAAAAATATTGTGCTTACATTTTATTTAGGCTTTAGACACAATGCACAAAAATTAAATAGCTTCATGTTTTATTATATTTTATACATCAGGATTTTATGTCTTATAAAGTGTTCTGTAGGGCTGTCCAATTTGACAAAATCTCACAGCATGATACAAGTCATCTCATTTATAATCACAATATAGTACATTTCTTTAAATCCAACCAATTCTTTTTTATACATAAACTGACCACATGTAAAGGGCTATTTCTTTTTCTACATTTTAAAGTATGTACTGAGAAATGTACTCATTTATGCGTAATCATATTCGTCATTTTATTTAGAAAGTCAGGGTAAATGTCAGATTAAAAGTGATGAATATAAAATAGAGAATATAAAATACATCTATAAAATACAAAACACTTTATAAAATGAATGATTACAGCTCCAGCATAAAAACGAATATTACTAAATAAAATGCCAAATGTAAAAATTGTACTTTAAATATTGCAACTATTCTGTTATTCATGTCTGCATCCCTGTAACGGCGTACAAAATTGTGCTAATTTAAATTATAAATAAGCACTACCATAAAAACAATGTATTTTATGAAAACAAGAAATAAACGATGGAGCATAACACTCCATTCACACAGGGCGTCAGCGTCAACGCTTCTCATTCACTTTAAATAAGCGACGTTAGGCGTTGCCGAACTGCATTGTGGATCCGTCAGCGCCGCTTCAGAGGCGTTGCTCATTGCAAAAGTTGGGACTAGCTTAACTTTTCAAGCCCTGACGGCGTCAGCCATCAGCCCATCAGATCGCTGTATGCAAATACACCAGCTAGACAGTGGCCTATTGCTGATGGAATTTTCTTTGGCTGACGCTTCTATGATGAACGATCGATTCAGCCCCAACTTCAGACACATCTTCAGTCAAGTGTGACGCTGAAGCCCCGTGTGAATGGGGAGTAATATGAAACGACAGACTTTTTATTTTGTCCATTCAATATATATTGTCATTGCACAGCCCTAGTGTGTTATTTTATAGCAAGAATATAGAGCTAATAGAAAAAGAAGACTTTTTAATTCAGAGAAACAAACTGGGGTGGGGGAAATTACATTATATGACTAAAAAATAAGTAAATAAATAAATAATCGAGGCTCACTCTGCAGGACTTTTGAGAAGGTTTAGCCTTTAAGTACCCACCCCAACAGTCTAAGAAAAATAAATCTTGTCCAGGACCTTGGTGGGTTCCCAGATTGTGTTGGTGGCCAGATTATTTGGTAATGTGAGCATTTACAGTCCAAAACTTAAATCTTACAATCGGCTTGAAGAAACATCAGGGCCACTCTGGTCATATTAAACAAGTCTGATACTTGAAGGATTGTTGATTTATTTTTATTTTAAGACTATGATGATGACTATATACTTAAAACAACAATTGATAATAGCCAATGTGCGATCATGAAACTAACACAGCAGAGATGGAACAACTGCTTAAAAGTGATAATTGGAATTTTTTTAATTCATTTACTTCAACTTACTTGTTTCAAAACTTTCAGTTTGCTTCTTAAGTTTCTTAAACACAACAGGTAGACATTTTTAATAATGTCTCATTAGCAAAATTAGCAAAAGAAACTCAAAGGTTTGAAATCACTTGAACACACTAGTTAAATATAAGCTTTAACTGTTTCAATGTCACTGATGGTCTGCTGTGCGAGATCATGCAAGGCGCTCCCCCTGCCATGATCGACATTACGTTATGTTGATTTATGCAACAATATCTTGCATATCATGTACCTGTGTTTCAGCAAATTAAAGGATTTTTGACAAATCCTATTTTGACACATTTTTGGGGAAAATTGTAACGTAATGAATGTTCATTATGTTGGTGGCTGTTTTTGCCTCATTAACTTCCATTAAAATGACATTTTTTAATTGCAAACCCATGATACCAAATAATCATGTGTTCTTGATTGTTGGTGTGTTTTCCTGTAGGGAAGATTAGTACAATTTTACTGTTGATCATCAGTTGCAGTGCAAAAACATTTTTGACTTTGATATGAAGTTATATAGAGATTAGTGTGTGTTTACGTGTGTGAGAGACCCCTGATATGTCTGAGAAAATCTAAATAAGCAGCTCAGCTCTCAGAATATATTAAACGTAGTCCATGTAATTATGCATGCACATGATAATCAGCATTTATACACCACAGAACTCAATGTAAACGCCAGAAACTATTTTTTTTGCACAGGTCTATCTAAAGTTTAATGGTGTCAACTAAATGATCAACAACAATGACAAATTGTACCTATTCCCTACAGGGAAAACCAGGAACAGTCAAAAAAGCATGATTATATCAAAAAATATCATTATAATGAAAGTCAAAACAGGCACCAACATAATATAACATACACAAGGAAAGTAACGCAAGGATTAAGCTTTGCCTGAAGACTTACCGATTGCCCCTGCACCGAAAGTGTCATCGTTGAACTGGTCGATTTCATCTTCCTCCTCTACCAACCCTTCCTCCTCCTCCAGGGTGCAGTCATCGTCAAGAGACTACAAAACAATACAGAAGCAAAACAGTGTAAATATTCTATGTCACAGAAGGGTAAGGGCATATACATAGGTGGAAAAATGAAGCTGTATCCATGCTGTTGCTATAATACCATACATGTCAGACTTAGACTCAACCTTATCACTCCGCTTAAAGAAACTAAAAATGCAACAAGGTGCCATAACACAGGCGAAGTTCCATGTACACATTACCAAATTATTACCACAAAAAATACAATAAATCATTTTTAGATGCATCTCCATCCCCGCTGGACTCATTTAATGACCACCATAATAAAAGAATTGCTAATTCTGTTTATCCTGCATATAGGAACTCTAAAACGACGTCCTGATGGCAGCAGCTGAAACACAGAATACAATGAGTGATCTGGGGTGCATAAGATACCCTGAGCTCTCTTTAAGGCAGGGATGCCCAGATTTTTCGTTATGATGGGTCAAAAACCAAATTTGATTGAGGCTAGTGGGCTGAAGGTAAATATTGCCATGGGCAATTTCCCAATTTATTTAATAATGTTTAACAATAACTAGAAAGCATTGCCTTCTGAACAACTAAATAATCTCGAAACTTTTTGTAAGCCAGAGATTGTGAACTTGGGTTTTAATATGGATCCTGAACTAAAGCTTGAAAGCCAAATTCGGTCTGTTGTTCGCTCTAGCTTCTTTCACTTACGACAACTGGCCAAAATTAAGCATGTTTTATCGCACAAGCACTTTGAAACGTCACGTGATCCATGCTTTTATAACTTCCCGTTTGGACTACTGTAATGCCCTTTATTTTGGGGTGAGTCAGTCTTTGATCTCTTGACTGCAACTGGTTCAGAATGCAGCTGCACGTGTTTTAACTGGCACACGCAAATACGAGCACATCACCCCGATTTTATCTTCTCTTCACTGGCTGCCCGTGCACTTCAGCATCCATTTTAACGTACTTTTATTTGTTTTTAAGTGTCTAAATGGTGCTGCACCCCTTTACCTCTCTGAGCTTCTCTGTCAATACACACCTTATCGTTTGCTCAGGTCAGCCGACCAGCTCCTCCTGGGTGTGCCCAGGACCAGTCGAAAGCTCAGAGGGGATCGGGCTTTGCTGTAGCTGCACCAAAATTGTGGAATGAGCTGCCGTTGTACATTAGACAAGCCTCTTCCATCACTGTTTTTAAATCTCTTCTTAAAACCCACCTGTTCAATTTGGCTTTTAGCACAGCTTGAGATGTTGACATTTTATGTTTATTTATTTGTATTTGAAAGTTTGTTTTTCTCTTTGTTGTCAGCACTTTGGTCAACTGTGTTGTTTTAAAGTGCTTTATAACTAAATTGAATTGAATTATATTAACTAACTAATACAGTATTTGTTTTGATATTTTATAATGAACTTATTAAATCAAAAAAACAATCTCATTTATAACAGAATTAAACTAGTTTTGGCTTGATTTGCTCATCGATGTCTACGGCATAGTCCTCTTTCCATCGAGTGACAAAATTTACATTTTAAAAAAATAAGATTAATTTATAACATTTAATTGAAACATTTCATTTTAGTTTGCTCTAAATACAATTAAAAAAAAAGCAATGAAACAAATAATAATAAAAAAAGTCACGTCAAATTAGAAATGATGATCTCTGTGTTAAAGGCATTCGCCCCAACCTCTCGATCATTCTCATTCTCCTTTCAGATGGGAAGGTGGGCCCTACTTTGGGTATCTCTGCTGTAAGATAATTACAGTAAATTACCATTGCACTAGTTTGGTTAAAACTGATGATTTTGCCTGCCACCTTCTAGGCATGGGCCAGTATAAGATTCTGACGTTATGATAACCTTGGATAAAAATATCACGGTTTCACGGTATTGCAATTACTGCTCTAAAATATGCTATTTTGTAAATGTCTGGGTAAAAAACAACAACTTTTTACCTCTTTCAACACAATATATTTTATTTTGAGAAACATTTAAAATATTTTGGAGCAGTAAACATGTCAGGCGAAATAATTCAAATGAATCATTGAATTCTGCTCTAATTTCAAAAACAGATTTCTTTATAACTTAAATCGGCATCTTTGAATATCTTTATTGGAGATAGTAAATAGCGATAGAAAAATAAAGATAGAAAAATACGTAAATAAAAAAATCCATCATATACCATAGGAACGGTATAGCAGAAAATTTTGTTGGTTTGAAAACCTTGACTTTTCCAAACCATGGTATACCGTGAAAACGGTTATCGTCCCATGACTTTCACCTTCATAAGGCTACTTAACCTGTTCTTATATGAAAGACTCGGATTATTGTAACAAGTGACAATGCAGAAAGATAAAACAGATTCAATAAATTGCCTATGAAACAGTGTCATCATAGAGGTACAAACCCAAAGCGATCATCGTTTTGTTGTCTTGGTTGAACTTTTTTATAGACAGCCTGAGTGTTAGGTTGGAATGTCAACATACTGTCAATAACGGCCCTAGATATTTATGTGTCAACAATTTCAATGTACAAACCTTTAATAGTTTGCACATACTTGTGCTCCTTCTTTAAAAGTTTACATACTTGACAAAATTAAGGTAAAGTTGATTTTATATTAGCACATTTGTTCAGTGACAACTTGTGACCTGCTCCCTGTATTGTGTAATATGCTACTTAAAATATTCGGTCTGAAATCACATGCAAGTATGACTTGAAAACAACATTAGCATTATTTATTTGACTGTCGTACTTTGATAGTCATTGGCTGCTAATATGATATCATCATATCTCTGCTCTAATTACTTAACGTTATCACTTTTAATCTTACTAAAGCCATTAATAATATCACGCTCGCAGTCACCAGATAAAGAATAAGAACAATCCAGAGAAATGAAAGTGATTTCAGTGCATTTACCCTGTTTAGTTAGTACTAGACGTACTAGCACGGCCTCGCTAGCATGCTAACAAGGCCAAAGGCTTAATATCACACATCTGGGAGACACTTAACGCAAAACAGCCGGTTTTAGCTAAGGACAGTAAGCTGTTAAGGTATCTCGGAAACATTTTATGTCTTATTCACCATCGGCAGCAGAGAAAACTGATGGTCGGGTCTCACAAACAATTTTAGCCCGCTAACTGTACTGATGAAAAACAAAGCCGTGATATTCCATCAAAATCAAAGTGTACATCTTCTAAACAGCACTTTTACATTACTTTTCTAGTACTACAGCAATTGAGACATATACAATGTAAAAAGCGGAAGCATTTACCTGAAAACGGAACATGTATCTGTGTTAAAAAATGATCTGGTTTAATTCTGCTGCGCGAAACGCCGCGCGCGCTCACACACAAGACTCCTCAGCGCGAGCTTATAGAGAGAGAGAGAGAGAGGGAGCGGGACAAACACTACATTATTAATATTATTGACAATGCTGAGATGATTTAGGGGGATTTAGCTTTGTTTTATGGTTGAATCCTGTTATAGTCAGTTAAGATGTTGAAAGTTATTTACAAATTTATTAGGATAGAAATTACATTAGAAAAGGTATGTTGGTTCCTCTGATATTATTACATTTTTACAACTTTGAATATTATTATATTATATTATAAAACAAAAAATATTATGGCTATATTTATAAATATATCATAAATGACTAAAAATATTATAAAAAGTTTATAGACAAACACATTATTAATATTTGCAATTCTGAGATAATTTATGGTAAATTAGCTTTGAGTTATGTTCGAATCCTGTTATAAATTCAGTGAAGATATTAAAAATTAATTATTAAAGAAAATACATAAGAAAATAAATATTTTTTACATTACTTTGATTTTTTCTGACTTAGAAATCCCACAAAAATGGTTGTGTATAAATATATATATATATATATATATATATATATATATATATATATATATATATATATATATACATATATATATATATATATATATATATATATATATATATATATATATATATATATATATATATACATATATATATATATATATATATATATATATATATATATATATATATATATATATATATATATATATATATATATAAAATATAAAATTATAAGAAAGAAAAAAGTATGCTGGGATTATTTTTCCTATTCTTCTTCTTCTTCTTATTATAATAATAATAATAATAATAATTATTATTATTATTATTATTATTATTATTATACTGTAGGGCAGGGGTTTTCAAACAGAAAAAGCATAAAAAGAGCGAATGTAATTACAATTTTTTATAAAAAAATTTATAAAACAAAATAAATAAAAAATTTGTATCAATATAAACGAATATTTTAATGAAACCTAATAAATAATAATAATAATAATAAATACAAAATATTGAATATGATTTAGTTTGATTAATGATAAAAAAATAAAAGAATAAAAAATATTTATTTATTCATTTTTTTCCAAGCCTTGTCTCTGAAAATGTGAAGAGAATGACAAATGTCAAATAAAGAGGTAGGGTTTGGGAATGATAATTATCAATAGGAAGAGAGGGAAAAAAATAGATAAATAAATGCATTAATCACAAATAAACATGTATAAATAAAAATATATAAAATTTCATATGAAAAAGTCAAATGAGGTAAAACTAAACTTTATTAAATGATTTATTCAATAATTTATTAATTATTCAAAGACCCCTAAAAGTGAACATACATTCAATGTTTCAGTTGCATTTATGATTTAATATAAATCTCAATATTTTCTAGAAACCATAATAAAATTATGTGTTTTTTAAATGCTTTATTTGAACATTTAGAGGAGAAAATTAATTAATTTTGTACACAGTATTTACAACAATAACAGTTAGAGTATTACAATGGTACCAATAAAGAAAAAGAACCAAGAGCAGCCAGAAAACGATAGAAATAATAATAAAAAACCCCAGAGAAAAAAGGTTACCAGATCTAGAGATGTACATAATAGAACTATATATTTTTTATTTGTAATGCATGAAAGACATAAACAGAACAATGTCGGGGGTGTACATAAAAATATATATGAAAAGTATAACATAGTTAAATATAAGTACATAGATTCAATAATTATTTAACAAATATATATATTAAAAATATTACAAATAATACTAGGCCTTGCTAATTCACAATAACTTAAGTGTGTCAAACAAATACATCGGTTTTACAGCTTTTTGTTTGCATTTCCCTGTTTGTGTGACGTCATTGGTGTGAAAGTCTCGCGATTTTCTACAGCCGGGCCCGTTTTGCGGGAACGGTGTCAACAGAAAAGCCGGGGACCGTGAATGACGCGTGGTGCGCTTGCTCAATTTGGGCAATATTTTGAAACTTTCCAATCAAACCAATATACTTTTTCGGCTTATCTGACATATTTTTAACGGAAAAACTCGGATCCATCGCGAAATAACGGAATTATCCAGCCTATCATGTCACAAACAGAAAGCAGCATGGAGCAGCAGCGGGAAGAAGAGCCGAGCCAACTCGACCCGGCCGGTCCGGCAGAGGTGAGGGGTCCATCAACACCAAATAACACCGATTATGACTTTATAAATCGTCTGGTACTATTAAACACAGACTGATGGATCTGGAAATGAAGCGTCGTCGAAACGTCTTCACGCGTCTCACGAGAGCGCGCCTCAAAGTTTTTGTTAGCATGCATTGTTCCTGCTCGGATGAATAGATGAGCAGATCGGCGTCCATTTTCACACTCATAACAACCTCAGATCACTTTTTAACATTGGTAGATTGACAGATTCAGGGATGCGGTGAGAAAAACACCCTGCTTGATGTGTTGTTTACCTCTAAATGAACAAAATAGGACGCACTATTGTGTTATTTTGCTGTTACTTCTAACGTAACTTACAAAGGAGTAACGTTATATAAAATAAATCCAGGATTTGCTACATGAATCTGGCGGATATAAAAACCTATTGCTTGAGGAGCAGTTGTCAGTTTGGGGTTTTCATACTCTATACTTTATTTCGCTAATACAAATTAACTTGTTTGAGATTTCTCGTGTGAAGTTTCTGTGGTGTGAGGCTGAACTGGGAATTACCCGCCACTCAATGATGTGATGTGTTAAATGTCACCCCACGATGGCATGTATTTATATCTACTGCTTATTTAGTTGTAAAAATCGATTGTATATTGTTGTAACTGTAAACAACTAAATTTATATTTAGTTGAACTATATAGTTTGTAGTGCTTTGAAAATGAACTTCGGGTTGAGAGATTTGACTTGCCTTAACGGTCGTCAACGGTCAGGTTCTCTTCATAACAGCAAAGTAATGTTTTCTAATCGATATTTTGGCACAATTTTATTATTTTATTATATTATATACACTTTTAGTATAAGTTATTTCTATATTGTTATTGTACTTCCATTTGACAACTATATTTAATTACATATACGCGATTAAAATGTTAGTTTCACTTCCAGAAAATAAATACGGATGGCGTCATTTTGTACTTGTGGGCGTTTCCAAAATTGGTCCAATCATATGGCTTGAGTGAAAACAAAGCTTTTTATTTAAGTTGGGATGAAATTAAAATCCAAAGTCTTATTTCTATATAAATTTATTGATGTTAATATGAATTAGGATTTGTTCTTTATATTTTTGAGGTTTTTTTTTTCAATTGTATCATAACCTATTAGAAGTCTTGATCTTTTGTTTCTTACATTTAATCACAACTTTCTTGTCTAAAATTCAAACCACAAATAACTGGGTTTTAGCTGAATAAATTTATTCTTGAAATGAATATGAAAAATTATCTCTTCCTTTATTTTCTGAGACCTGTTTAACATAACTTGCATAATAATAAACATACAATAAAAGCAGATTGATCTAAATTGTATTTTGAAACTTTAAAAATAGTTGCTAATATTACTTTTAATATAACACACACACATTTATATATATATATATATATATATATATATATATATATATATATATATATATATATATATATATATTTTTTTTTTTTAGTGTAGTTTTAAGCCACGGTTACTTCACTTTTCGCCTCATAGACTTCCATTCATGCGACAAGTTTTGCAGTTCACTACGCTGCAAAGTTCAAGCGTTGTGAATTCTGACCTGCGAAATCACATGACTGCACGAGACCAATCAAAAAACAAAACATGACCTCTCTGGACAGAAATATACAATATATAGAAATCATTTGCCTTTTTAAATGTTAAACCATCTTTTTTTAATCCCGCCTTTTTTTGCAGTGCCCTACGTCAGAATTTCACATGCCCAAACTCTAGTGTGACCTTGACATTAGAGCTTGATAAATTCAACAGAATTGTTTCTATTGTTTCTCTTTAAGGATGATACTTCAGAAAATGGCCATGATGAAGCATCAGATACAGCTATGGATAGTGAAGCACAGTCGTCATCACCTCCCTCAGCAAAGGGAAAGGACCTGCTGGGTGGATATGAGGAAAAAGTGGTAATGCACATTTAACCAATCAAAGTTACTTGGTTTATAAAAGCATTTGGCTGTTATATAAGAATGCTGATTAGTTGGTAGCTTTGTGTGTATTGTTGACCTATGCTTTTATTCTACAGCAAACAGACCGGACCAACAGATTTGAGTACCTCTTGAAGCAGACAGAAGTGTTTGCTCATTTCATTCAACCAGCAGCCCAGAAGACCCCAACTTCACCTCTGAAGATGAAGCCTGGCCGTCCTCGTATTAAAAAAGATGAGAAGCAGAACCTGCTGTCTGCTGGAGAGTGAGTTTGCACATACTTTTCCCAACTGAAATGCTTGCATGAGTATTTTGTGTTTTGTATTATACATTTGTATTTTGTGATGCTGCTGAGTCACTTTTTAAAGGTTTATATAATAATGTATTTTTTTTCTGTGGAAAATATCTCTTTCTAAAACAATTAATAGAATTTTAACAAATATAAATACGAGAAATGCACTTGCAGTTTTTCAAATTTTTGTATAAAATATTTCTAATTATAAAACTTGCTTTATTATACAACTGAAAAAGGAAAAGAAAAAAAATAATCCACAAATTTGTATGTTGCATTTTAAATTTGAGGTTAATATAGTAAATTAGTTTTTAGTAAGATGATGCTTTGTTACTGTGCCCAATCTTTTTTAAAAAATTAAAATAGTTTTTCATTTCTAATGTGGTGAATATTTAAAGTGACTTTTTAATTTTCTTGCAAAATTATCCACTTTTCAAAATATCCATGATTTTTTAGAGAGTTTAATTTAGTAAGATTTTTATTAATTATTAATAGTTGTTTTTAATAAAGTTAACCTTTTTGGCAAAAGTAAGCAACTTTAAGAATATGCACAGTAATATGTTTTTTAAATGATTGCAGTTTAAATTGTGATATTTATTTATTTTCTTTAATAGTAATAAAAATCTTGTGACTCCACTTAGGTAATGTGTAAATAATATCCCCTTTTTGACAGACTGAAGAATTTATCTTGTGTATTTATTATTTTTAATAGTAACCGCCATCGTCGGACGGAGCAGGAGGAGGATGAGGAGCTGCTAAGTGAGAACAGTAAAGCCACCAGTGTCTGCACACGTTTTGATGACTCTCCTTCCTGTGAGTTAAACATCAAGCACTTATCAAATGTCCACAAGTACACTTCTGTTATAAGCATGTGGAACAGCGCTTCTATACAAGACTGTGCAGTAGTCAACATTTGAAAAGGATCAAAGTTTTGACAAAAATGGATGTTGTTCAATAGTTTTTGGCCAATTTCGATTTTTTTGTTTTGTTTTTTGGCCAGTTTTGATCGACTTCAGATGTTGACCTCTGTATATTGATTTTCATTCGATAATTTGTTCTGTTGGTTATAATTTGTCGCAGTAAGCTTATTGTTGTCGCTAAACATTTTCTGACAGATGTGAAAACCGGTAAACTGAGAGACTACCAGGTCCGTGGACTGAACTGGCTCATTTCCCTTTATGAAAATGGAATTAATGGAATCCTTGCTGATGAAATGGTACGGTTGCCCAGCAGTCCTATTATTAGGGGTTATGAAATGCCAAAATTATGTATTTAAAGGTCCATTTTTTTTGTCATGCTTGACAAAAGCTAGGAATTGCAGAAGAAAAAATAATTTTTAAATATTGTTTTTTGGAAGAATGATCCTTTTATAAGTCTGCTAGAGTTAAACAGTTCAGTTTTTCCTTTTTAAACCATTCAGCTGATCTCTGGGTCAAGGAGAAGCACTTTTAGCTTAGTTTAGCGTAGATTATTGAATTGGAATAAACCATTAGCATCTTGCTCAAAAATGACCACAGATATTCCAAAACTTTTCTATTTAAAGCTTGACTTCTGTAGTTACATTGTGTATTAAGACTGACTAAAATGAAATGTTGCTATTTACTAGGTTGATGAGGCTTTCAATTTCTCTCAATCCTAATATGTGATGTAACTAAACAAGAAATGGAGAGATTATCGAAACTTTTGGTAATTTTTGCGTGACATGCTAATAGTCCAACCTAATTAAATGATTCACGCTAAGCTAAGTTAAAAGTGCTCCTGCTGGACCAGGAGATCAGCTGAATGGATTTAAAAATGATAAAACTCAACGGTTTAACTCCAGGGGAGCTGTAAAATGCTGGCTTTAATGTCTCTATTTTTGTCCCATCAGGGTCTTGGTAAGACCCTCCAGACCATCTCTCTGCTGGGCTACATGAAGCACTATAGAAACATTCCTGGACCCCACATGGTTCTGGTGCCCAAATCCACCCTGTATAACTGGATGAATGAGTTCAAGCGTTGGGTTCCCTCCCTAAAAGCCGTCTGCCTCATCGGGGACAGGGAGGAAAGAGTAAGTCTGGTTTTTCGATTGATTTGTATTGTGATTTCACTGATGGAAGAAAACTTTTAATGACTCTGGCCTGCTTGCAGACGGCTTTTATCCGCGACACACTGCTGCCTGGCGAATGGGATGTGTGCGTTACCTCTTACGAGATGCTCATTATCGAGAGAGCCGTCTTCAAAAAGT